>NW_007730166.1:189601-209763 GCF_000696425.1 Galeopterus variegatus
CCGCCCGCCGCCCCTCTGCCTGAGCCTAAAGCAGCCTTCAAGTGAGGAGCTGAAGTGGCCTGAGTGAAGCCATTAAGCCTCTTGGGCTTCTTGACCATGGGCAAGGAGAGCTGACTGGAGTGGGAGGTGGATCTGCCTGGGTGGGTCTGGAGGGGACTTCTGGGAACGCTTATGTGCTGGTGACTGGGGCTGGAGGTCTGAGTGAAAGCTCTTCTGCCAGACCTGGTGTCTCAACAGCAGGGGCTGGGTCTAGGGGCTGTCTCCCCAGGTGATGTCACTCTGGGCAGGGAGGAGACAATTGGTTTGGAGACTGGCTGTGCTTCTCTGATTTGGGCTTGGGAGGAGGACTGCGGGAGCCCTGAGGACTAGCCCACCCCCAGCATGGAGTTATCTGGAGGCTAGGGCTCAGGGTGGGAGGCTGCTGGCTGCCTCCCCCTGGGGAAGAGGTTCTGAGGTCGCCCTGCTCCGGGGAGAGAGGTAGATGTGGTGCTCAGCCAAGCAGCCAGCGGGAGAAAGGACCGTGGGGATGAGAAGTTGGCAGGGCGCGGCTGTGCAGGGCCCCACCTGATGAAGTGTCGAGTAGGAGGGGGACAGGGAACTGGAGCTTAGGCAGCCTCTGTGGCCTGGGCTGGGAAGGGCCCTGATATCAGCCGTGGAGTGTATGGCTGGAACAGAACCTCGGAGTACAGCCTCTGCTCAGCTCTGGGTGCCTGGCACAGATTGACTCCTTGTCTGGGATCCTGAGTTGGTGAGCTTGGATGGTTGGGACGTTGGTTGTGGAAAGGGGCAGAGCACTGGCCCTGCGCACCACTGTCTGGAAGGCCCCTCCCCTGGCTGCTGCCTTAGATGCCTGGACGATATCACAGGCAGAATCCTGAAGAGGTCAGTGCCAGACCTGGGTTCCTGTACTTTGGGTCTGGCTATTAGATCGAGGGGCTTTCAACAGGACTAGGCTCTGGACAGGAGGCCAGAGTCTATCTGCAGTGGCTTGCCTGGCTGGGGAGCACGTGGCCAGTTTCCATGAAGTCCCCCAGCAGTTTCTGTATTACCTGACCCCCCACCCCCCGCCCCAGGATCCATCATGAAGACCCGGCTTGGCGTCAGTCTGGCTCGGTGTCTGGCTCTGGAAAGAGCTAGCAGGCAAAAGCTGAGAGTGCCCCTGTGGGCAGTGTGAGCTTTGTGCGCTCCTGCTACCTTGTCTTGGCTTGACCTCATCTTCCCTGGGGTGTCGGCTGCTGTACACCAATGCCTGTGGGGGAAGGCTAGAGCCCTGACCTAGAAGGACTCCCTGAATACGGGGTGGGGGGAGGATGAGCCCAAGGGTAGAGCATCCTGGTGCCAGGCAGCTCACCCTACAGAATGACTTCTTGGGACAGTGCCTAATCACTCACCCTATAGAATGACTTCTTGGGACAGTGCCTCCTGAGACAAGGATGAACAGGACGAGTACCACTCTGCTTCAAGGCCTTTTGTCTAGCAGGGGGTTCCAATGAAGAGAGGGTGGGACACTGGTGACTGCTGGGGGGAGAGAAGGTATAAGTGGCCTCGGGTAGCTGGGCGCGGGGAGGTGGGTAGTAGCAGGGATACAGGCTGCAGGTGGGAAGCGTGTCTTCTCAAGCTTGCAGAAATGGAGGGTGTTAACTCCTCACCCTTGCCATGGAAAGAGGCCGGGCTGTGGTGGACACTGGAAGGGCTGAGGCTGAGCTGAGAAGCTGGAGCCTGTCTGGAGTGGACACTAAGGGGAAGGGAAAGTGGTGGGCCTTGGGAAGAAGGCCCAGGAACCATGAGGGGTTGGAGTGAGGCTGGCGCCGAATTCAGTGGTGTCAAATGTCTTAAAGGTGCCCCCTCCTTCCTGGCTCTGGAGTCGTCTCAGCACAGGCTCCCCTGGCCCTCCCAGGCCTTGGTCCTGCAGCTGGGGCTCCATGGGCCAGACTGCAAGATGTGAGCCCCTGCCCTGGGCTGTCAGGGCAGCTGTTACAGGGAGTCCGGGTGCTCCTGACTTGGCCCGAGACGAGCCCCTCTGAGCATCCTGTTGCTGTGGTGAATCCTGTTCTCGTCTCTGCTGTCACCTTTGGGAAGCAGTGAGCTTGAGCTCATTTTGCCTGGGGGCGCTGGCTACTGTCTAGCAATGCCTCTGGGGGAAGGCCAGACCTCAGTCCTTGAAGACCTTACTGACTGCCGGGGGTGGCGTGGGGCAGGCTGGAGCACCTGGTGCTGGGAAAACAGCCATCGCGCTCCACCCCACAAAATGACTTCTTAGGGCAGGGCCTCCCCACAACCTACCAGGCAGGAGCATAGGAGACCAGTGTCAGACTAACTCGCCAGCACCGGGAAGAGGGTGGCAAAGGTGGGAGGCTTCCTTGTCAAGGAACTGCTAAGCACCTCTCTACCTGTTTTTCCTTAGCTCTGTACTTTCTTCCTGGTCCTGATCTTATTCCTGAAGACACCTGGCCCAGAGGTGTGAGCTCTTACTGATGAGACAAGCCCTGTCCCAGTGTAATGGAGAAGCAGGAGCAGAACTCAAACTACCTTGGTCATTAACTTATCCTCCACAGCTGTGCCAGGCTGCCTCCTGCCCCAGCCAGAGCCACCCCTCTTGCACCCGTTCAAGTCAGCCCTCACCCCAGAGGTTTGTCTTCACCCCTCCCCCCTCCAGTTTGTTGTCCTGGTCTCTCCGGGCTTAATTCTGGTGGAGGAAGCTAGCAATTGTGATCCGCATCTTTAGAGCTAGAGCTAATCTCACACACTCAAGAGTTCAATGAAAGTATTGGTAAATTACCAAAACCAGTGCAATCAACATTGTAGTCATGGTGAATAGAAGCTAATCAAGTACTTGATAAGATGGGCGAGGAAGTCCGTTGTGAAACTCCTAAATCCGTACTGCTGTTCTGAACTATCCTATCTCTTAGGCTGTGTTTTGTAGAGTCTTTGCTCCCTTCACCTCACTGGCGAGGCTGTCTGCCTGCCCTTGACCCTCATTGCCAGTCTCTTTCCTGCTTTGTTCACTTTCTTTTCCACTGTCTTCCTAAGTCACCAGATTGTGTGCGGAAGAGCTATGAGGACATCCAGACTCCTGTGATCATCTCTTCCAAATATAAAGACTGGCCGATGGATCCTGAGCTGACATGTAGACCCAGAGGGGCACACTATAGGGACTCGTACGTGCAACCAGGTCCAACTGGCATATGGAAGATCCAAAGTCACTGGCAAGGTCCAGAGTGCTTAAGAATGGCCTTCACTTTGAAAGCCTGTTGCAGTCTCTGTGTCAGAAGACTTGCAGAGATTTGTTACATATCTCCCATTCCTGGGGTGGGAAGTGATTCTAGCAACTAACCACTGAATATGCAGCTTGTCGGTCTTAACTAAGAACTGTGTTTAAAGTTTTCTTGGCCTTGGTTACATGGACGTGCTGCTTCCTCTGGGTCTTGACTCTCGTTTCTTCTGACTTTACCTTTCTTGTGTACGTCATGCCTTCCAGATGACCAGAATTCCATCTGGAATGACCTGCCTTCTGGCTGAAGACGTCCCTCAGTATCCAGTGTGAGTTTGACATTCTCAGCTTTTGTCTGAGTCTCTATTTCACCTTAATTTCTGAAAGGCATTTTCGTTAGAAATAAAATCGTGGGTTGATTATGTCTCTGTGCACAGCAGAGATGATTATTCTACCATCCTCTGGCTTATTTTGAGAGATCGGCCATGATCCTTCACAGCACTTTTCCTTCCTGGATGCTCTTGCAACTCTTATTTCATTAGTTATCAAAACTATATCTGTCTGTAACCTTTCCGGCTGGAGGTTTGCTGAGTTCCTTGGCTCTCTAAGTTTGAGTCTTACTTGGGAAAACCCTTGGCCATTATCTTTCAGACTTTTGTCCCATTCTCTCCTCCTTTTGAGTCTATTCTAACTAGATTGTTTAACATGATCCCATAAGTCCTTATTCTATGTCAAGAGGAAGTTACGTGAGGCATGAAAACAGTTTGTGACCCTGGCTCCAGCTGGACCTGTCGCCCTGAGGATGAAAGGTGGTTAGCCCCTTCCTGAGCTGGGTGCAGTGGAGGTCACAATACTGGGTACAGCATGGGACCTCTAGGAAGCTTAGCTTTGAGCTTGGAGAGCTGTTCTTGTGCCTTCATATGCCTGTTAGCCCAGCAGGTATCTCCACTGGGAGGGTGCGGAAGAAAACGAGTGTCTGTGCCCAGGCTCCAATGCCTCTGGAGGGTGTGGAAGACGGGTTGTCTGCCTGTCTCACTGCTGTGACAACTCCTAGGGAACAGGTGGGGCAGAATAGAAACCCTATGCACTTGGTGGGACTTGGTTTTGGCGTGGGATCTGTGAGATTCAAGGTATACCTCTACTCAGAAAAAACTGAATTGATGGTAAAAATGTCCCTAGCCCCTATCCGGGGGTATTTCTATACAAGGAACAGAAGATGGTCCTACCCCAAGTCTCTTCTAGGCTCAGGTTATATTAAGGACTGCCCTTCTCGTAGCACTGACATGGTGTCTGTTGCCCTCAATACTTGGGAAGAAAGTAGATCCTAAAGATTCTTGGTTAAAGAGGCTGGGTTCATTTAACCCCCAATGGGGCTGACACTTCCTTGTTCTAATTCTCACCTTGTTTCTTTCTTGACTCGTCCATCTTAAGAATTCCTAGCTTTTAAAGTTCAGATCACAGGCAAATCCAAGATAAGTCCTTGCTGGCAAGAAGAGCAGATTCCTGTTGCAAAGAATAGCTGATGGTAACTTGGGAAGGGGATCCGTGTTAAATTCTATCAGCTAAGACTCCTGGTACATTCCTGGTGACTCTTTACTGTCTAGTCTTCCTTTGCTTTGACAAGGGCTATGGGAAGTAGTATAAGATCTCTCTGGGGCCATGCGGGCAGAAGAGTGCCAGGTTTACTTGAGGATAACTCGAGTGGCCTTGCAGAAGGCAGCCGAACCTTCCCTACCTGCCCTTCTGGAGGAGAAAGCTTCAAAAGGGGCTGGCAAGGATAGGGTTACTGATTACTTTGAATATGCTATAGAGTATAAGTACTTGCAAAAGAGAATGGCAGATCTTACAGCTCCCTGCCTTCAATAACTTAGGGCATCAGGACGTGCTAGAAATTCGGCAGTAGCACTGGGTTTCTTGGAGACTAAGAACATTCTGCCACTGTTACTGAATTAGGCTCTTGGGTCTCAAAGTCATGGAAACGAACAATACACCCAGCCAGCAAAGCATGCAATGCTTTGTTAAAAGACAGACATCCATAAGGAAGGTGGCTACAGGGAAGCTAGCTGCCCAAGGGGAGCTGTTCAGGGCCCTTCACAGGGCAGGAGGTGCAGGCCAGCATTGTCATTCTGCACCTCTGGAGGTGGTCCATTCTGTCCTTCCTGGTTGTGTCATGGGCACGTACTCAGGACTTTCATCCTCATGCCTGCTCAGTGGGTCCAAGATGGTGTTGATCATTATTGCCACCCCAGGAGGGTAATTGTAGCAGTCACCCTGAAGCTTTGTCTCACGTGTGAGTAGGGCTAGCTGCCTGGGGGAAGTTGGAAGGGGTTTTTTTTTTTTTTTAAAGGCAAGCATTTCCTCAATTGACATCAATATCTTGCTTTGATTTCTGGTATTTTTATGATGGTCGCAAGGGAGGTCGGTTCCAGGAGCATCTTGCATGCAACTCCTAAAGGAGTTTTAAGGTTAACCTGTAACTTAGTTTTTACAATTATGAGAAAAGAGAACGGGTAGATAACTGTTAGCTTTGTTTAAGACTTAAGCCTTGGAAGAAGTTTTGCAACTTAGCAAATATCTATTCCCCTCTTATCTCCGCTAATTTTATCAGGGCAGTTATGCCCAACTGGTCTTTCAGTCACTTATCAGGGCTGTGGGGTAATCATGAGCCCTGGAGGTTTCATGACTGGGAGTAGAAAAGTCACAATGTCCTGCAGGGAAAATGGAGTCAGTTTGGTTCACAGGCCTAGCCCTATCCTGTCTCATAACTATGAGGAAAGTGACCAGTTTAGGGATCTAGAGTCTGGGTTCCCCCTTTTCCTCCCAAGAGAAGGAAAGTTGGCAGAAAAGAGGCCAGCACTGACCCAAGTCAGAGCTTGGCAGGGAAACCAAGCTGGTTCCCCGGTGTAGCAGGAGAAGTGGTGATGTGCAGAATATGGGAAGGCTCTGGAGTTCTTCTGCCACTTGTCTATGGAAAGAGCTTGTAGATACCTCAGGATGGAGAACCTAAGGTACAGGTAGTTCAGGAACCCCTCCTCCACTGTAGGAACACGCTTGCTTCTAAGTCTGTTGCGGGGAAAGACTAACTCTGAACCCCTGCTTGAAGTTGAAGTCAAGCCTGCTTATCAAATTCTGCTCAGGTTTTTATTTTTCTTTGCATTTTAGTTTGGGAATTCTCTATTGAGATAGCTTCAAGCTTCTTTTGGCAGTGTCTGGTCTGATCTCATCAAAAGCATACTTCATTTCTGCTAGTGTCTTTGATTTTTTTTTTTTTTTTTTTTGGTATTTTTTTTCTGTCCTTAGAGCTCCCATCTCTCTGCTTATATTACCCATCTGTTCTTGCATATTGCCTCTTTCCATTAGCTAACATGTTAATCAGATATTTTGAATCTCCTATCTGATAATTCCAAGATCTGTCATGAGTCTGATGGTTTGCGTTGTCTCTTCAGGCTGCTTTTCATGTCTTTTAGCATGCTTGCTTCTTTATTTACTGGACATGATATATTGGATAATAGGAACCAAGGTTTCTAGGCTTTAGTGTGAGGAGCTGGGTTAAATTTAGGTGCCAGAGACTCTGGTTTCCTGTTCTCCCCCGTCTCCACCCCATCTGAGTTTCCTAAATGGGGTCCATGTCTTGGGGCCCTCAGCTGTGCTCTGTTACTAGAGCCCTGTTGATATGGCAAGCTCAGGAGGAGGGAACATGGTATGTTATGATTACATCTCAGACCTTTAGTAGCCCTGAAGTGTATCTTAGCGTTTTTTCCCCTCACGTGTGACAGGGAGGTTGCAGGAGGTTGAAGCTGGCTAACTGTCCTTCTGCCAGGTCAGAAGGCTCTGGCAATGTAATCTTCCTTGGGAGACATTTGAAATGGTTGCCTCCCCCTTGCCTGAAATAAGGGACTTCTCTGCATCCTCACCATGAGAATCTAGTGAGGTTCCTAGAGGTGAAACTCACAAAAGTATACAGCCCCCTGCCGTTATAGCCTCTAGAGCTGCTTACTCAGGCTAGCTCAGCAACTTGGCCTCCAGCAAACTGTCAATGACCATTCAAGTGTGAGGGTGTGGTTTTTTCCCCCCTCTAAGCAACTGGCTTCCGCGGCTTCTTCAGTTAGGCTGATCTTGGCTGTGAGTGTGTCCGTGTGCTTGCCTGTCTCAATTTTGGCATGATAGTTTGCCCTATGACCTCAACTCTAATAGACCTAGGAAAAATCTTCTGTTCAACGCTTTCCTTTTGGGGATGGGAGTAATGACTTCCAAGTTCTCTGCATACTGGATCTAGTTTCCATCTAAATACCTTTCTGTATTTGCTGGTCACAGAACATCCTATACAGAGTTACTACTCCAAACTGGTTAGGTCTCAAATAGCTCAGCTCTCCAGGCTCTATCTTTGGCCTCTTAGAAGTGGGGGCCTTCCTTCTTAAGTCTGAGGTGAAGCCATAGATTGTCTATGACAGGACCTGTTACAGATGCTAAGTGCAGCAAGAGGCAGGACTATCTCCTTCCACCCGGCCTCGGGTATAGGATGGAGGCTCTACCTTGGGTACAGCATACTGAGGACACTGGGCCTCAATAGCTCTCAGCTTGGCACACTCAAAGTACAGGTTCCACGCTGGGAGAGCCAAGCTGTGGAGAGGCCCTAATTGTCTCTCCCCTACCCCCAGACCTCTGCTCTGCCAAGCACTTGGCTCCTTGGTTCTCCTGCCTACGGTCTTGAATTTGGGATTAGAGCCTCCTAGGTCAGCGAGGGGAAGAACAGGTTTTGGCTTGGGATGGAGTCAGCATCCTTGGCTGGTGCCCTCAGAGGAGCCAGTGCTTCTTGCTGATCCTACGTCTTCCTGCACACTGGGTGAGGCCTCCCGCAGGATGACCTCAAATTGGCAACCCGGGCACTCAGCAGCTTGAGCTGAGCTTAACAGCAGGAGTGTAGAAATGAATATGGGGCCAGCTCTTCTTGCCTGTGTGTGTGGATTCAGTTTAGGATTCTTGGTTTTAGGATGTAAGGGTATGATCTAGATCAACTTGGCTATTTTGTTAACTTAAGCCTTCCTAGACTCTGCTAGAAGCATCAGGGATGTGTGGCCATTGTGAGAACCTGAAATACCAGAAACTGGTCTCCAACAGCATGTGGTCTTGGAAAGCAAGGTCTGGGTCTGCAGAACTTGGGCTCTGAACCTGAAGGAGAACCCCTTTATTTGAGGGGGCTGGTGTGGGAACCCCAGTAGAGCCTTCTGTTGGCCTATGTTTTGGTCATGGTCTATCTCAGCAGTAGGATTTGTGAGACTTGCTGTGCTCTTAATACCTTGGGGCAGCCAGGGATTCACACACCATTCACATACCTGGTGCTCCAGGGGGGTGGAGGGTGGAGGTGGTATTAGCTCATACATGGTGGTGGTGGGGTGGGAGGTTGGCAGAGAAATCCCTATGCTGGGGAGAATGTGAATAGTTCCCTGGACTGACTGCTCAGCTTTCCCTGCTCTGTGGGACTAGAGTAGGTGTGGCTGGGTTCCAATCTATCTGTTGTAGGTTGGGTTCTCTGGCAAGCAGACTTGGAGATGGAAACTAACATGCAGCAGACTTACTAGGGCATGTTCTTGGACTAATGCCTACGGAAGAAAGAAGGGATACAGGATTGGGCAGAGAAAAGTTGAGCCGAGATAGTCTTAACTGAAGCCTTAGGCACCCCTGTGCTCTGAAACTTGAGGCAAGAGGGTCAGGACTTGATACTCTTGTATGGATCAGTCTAGAAGGATGCATGACTACAGGTGAGGTAGTTCTCTTCCACTGAGGCAATTCCCAAAGGGGGCTGATGCTGGAGAGCTTTCTGGTGGTCAGGGGAAGTTTATCCCTCAGGAGGGATTCGGGAGCCTATCAGGATCTGCCATACTTCCTGGTCTCTACCCTGCTGCAGTGGGGTTAAGACTTCTAGAACAGGCTTTGTCTGGGGCACAGCCAAATGATTGTCATAACAGAGCCCTTCTCTGCCATTGTCCTGATTTCTTGATCCTTTTTACCCCATTCCCTTGAGTGTTGTGCTTTGCTCTGCTAGTGCGCTTGTCTGTGTAACTGGCATTGTATTCCCGCCTCTTTTGGTTAAACACTTGTGAGACTTAGCCACGTTGCTGCTATACGTAAGTCTAGAAAACTACTTCTAATGACATAGCATGCCATTCAGTGCAGCGAACTTGTGTTTGTCTAAGCTGTGAAGAGCTGAGAGTCTCTAGGTGTCTCTAATGAACTTGTGGAGGCTGAGGTATCTGCCTAGCCCTGGGACTGCTGGTGCATAGGCATATTCAAGGTCACTGAGTATTACGACTCCTCCACGCTGAAGGTGTTCCTACCAGGACATTAGCCTTCCTAACCTGATAAGGTAAAAGATAACTATACACTTGTAGTTCTGACTGGTAAGATAGTACATGCCACACTTGTAAATCACTTGTCTCCTTTCCCTCTTGTGAACTACCTGCCGATATGCTTTATGTATTAGCATTCCCGCTTCACTCTATAGGCGTTCCCTATATCTTGTAGGTATCTCCTCTCTACCTCTTATGTTGCTGACACATCTCCCTGTCNGTGTCTGGCTCTGGAAAGAGCTAGCAGGCAAAAGCTGAGAGTGCCCCTGTGGGCAGTGTGAACTTCGTGCGCTCCTGCTACCTTGTCTTGGCTTGACCTCATCTTCCCTGGGATGTCGGCTGCTGTACCCCAATGCCTGTGGGGGAAGGCTAGAGCCCTGACCTAGAAGGACTCCCTGAATACGGAGTGGGGGGAGGATGAGCCCAAGGGTAGAGCATCCTGGTGCCAGGCAGCTCACCCTACAGAATGGCTTCTTGGGACAGTGCCTAATCACTCACCCTACAGAATGACTTCTTGGGACAGTGCCTCCTGAGACAAGGATGAACAGGACGAGTACCACTCTGNGCTGAGAAGCTGGAGCCTGTCTGGAGTGGACACTAAGGGGAAGGGAAAGTGGTGGGCCTTGGGAAGAAGGCCCAGGAACCATGAGGGGTTGGAGTGAGGCTGGCGCCGAATTCAGTGGTGTCGAATGTCTTAAAGGTGCCCCCTCCCTCCTGGCTCTGGAGTCGTCTCAGCACAGGCTCCCCTGGCCTTCCCAGGCCTTGGTCCTGCAGCTGGGGCTCCATGGGCCAGACTGCAAGATGTGAGCCCCTGCCCCGGGCTGTCAGGGCAGCTGTTACAGGGAGTCCGGGTGCTCCTGACTTGGCCCGAGACGAGCCCAGAAGAAGGCCCAGGAACCATGAGGGGTTGGAGTGAGGCTGGCGCCGAATTCAGTGGTGTCAAATGTCTTAAAGGTGCCCCCTCCTTCCTGGCTCTGGAGTCGTCTCAGCACAGGCTCCCCTGGCCCTCCCAGGCCTTGGTCCTGCAGCTGGGGCTCCATGGGCCAGACTGCAAGATGTGAGCCCCTGCCCTGGGCTGTCAGGGCAGCTGTTACAGGGAGTCCGGGTGCTCCTGACTTGGCCCGAGACGAGCCCCTCTGAGCATCCTGTTGCTGTGGTGAATCCTGTTCTCGTCTCTGCTGTCACCTTTGGGAAGCAGTGAGCTTGAGCTCATTTTGCCTGGGGGCGCTGGCTACTGTCTAGCAATGCCTCTGGGGGAAGGCCAGACCTCAGTCCTTGAAGACCTTACTGACTGCCGGGGGTGGCGTGGGGCAGGCTGGAGCACCTGGTGCTGGGAAAACAGCCATCGCGCTCCACCCCACAAAATGACTTCTTAGGGCAGGGCCTCCCCACAACCTACCAGGCAGGAGCATAGGAGACCAGTGTCAGACTAACTCGCCAGCACCGGGAAGAGGGTGGCAAAGGTGGGAGGCTTCCTTGTCAAGGAACTGCTAAGCACCTCTCTACCTGTTTTTCCTTAGCTCTGTACTTTCTTCCTGGTCCTGATCTTATTCCTGAAGACACCTGGCCCAGAGGTGTGAGCTCTTACTGATGAGACAAGCCCTGTCCCAGTATAATGGAGAAGCAGGAGCAGAACTCAAACTACCTTGGTCATTAACTTATCCTCCACAGCTGTGCCAGGCTGCCTCCTGTCCCAGCCAGAACCACCCCTCTTGCACCCGTTCAAGTCAGCCCTCACCCCAGAGGTTTGTCTTCACCCCTCCCCCCTCCAGTTTGTTGTCCTGGTCTCTCCGGGCTTAATTCTGGTGGAGGAAGCTAGCAATTGTGATCCGCATCTTTAGAGCTAGAGCTAATCTCACACACTCAAGAGTTCAATGAAAGTATTGGTAAATTACCAAAACCAGTGCAATCAACATTGTAGTCATGGTGAATAGAAGCTAATCAAGTACTTAATAAGATGGGCAAGGAAGTCCATTGTGAAACTCCTAAATCCGTACTGCTGTTCTGAACTATCCTATCTCTTAGGCTGTGTTTTGTAGTAATGGAGAAGCAGGAGCAGAACTCAAACTACCTTGGTCATTAACTTATCCTCCACAGCTGTGCCAGGCTGCCTCCTGCCCCAGCCAGAGCCACCCCTCTTGCACCCGTTCAAGTCAGCCCTCACCCCAGAGGTTTGTCTTCACCCCTCCCCCCTCCAGTTTGTTGTCCTGGTCTCTCCGGGCTTAATTCTGGTGGAGGAAGCTAGCAATTGTGATCCGCATCTTTAGAGCTAGAGCTAATCTCACACACTCAAGAGTTCAATGAAAGTATTGGTAAATTACCAAAACCAGTGCAATCAACATTGTAGTCATGGTGAATAGAAGCTAATCAAGTACTTGATAAGATGGGCGAGGAAGTCCGTTGTGAAACTCCTAAATCCGTACTGCTGTTCTGAACTATCCTATCTCTTAGGCTGTGTTTTGTAGAGTCTTTGCTCCCTTCACCTCACTGGCGAGGCTGTCTGCCTGCCCTTGACCCTCATTGCCAGTCTCTTTCCTGCTTTGTTCACTTTCTTTTCCACTGTCTTCCTAAGTCACCAGATTGTGTGCGGAAGAGCTATGAGGACATCCAGACTCCTGTGATCATCTCTTCCAAATATAAAGACTGGCCGATGGATCCTGAGCTGACATGTAGACCCAGAGGGGCACACTATAGGGACTCGTACGTGCAACCAGGTCCAACTGGCATATGGAAGATCCAAAGTCACTGGCAAGGTCCAGAGTGCTTAAGAATGGCCTTCACTTTGAAAGCCTGTTGCAGTCTCTGTGTCAGAAGACTTGCAGAGATTTGTTACATATCTCCCATTCCTGGGGTGGGAAGTGATTCTAGCAACTAACCACTGAATATGCAGCTTGTCGGTCTTAACTAAGAACTGTGTTTAAAGTTTTCTTGGCCTTGGTTACATGGACGTGCTGCTTCCTCTGGGTCTTGACTCTCGTTTCTTCTGACTTTACCTTTCTTGTGTACGTCATGCCTTCCAGATGACCAGAATTCCATCTGGAATGACCTGCCTTCTGGCTGAAGACGTCCCTCAGTATCCAGTGTGAGTTTGACATTCTCAGCTTTTGTCTGAGTCTCTATTTCACCTTAATTTCTGAAAGGCATTTTCGTTAGAAATAAAATCGTGGGTTGATTATGTCTCTGTGCACAGCAGAGATGATTATTCTACCATCCTCTGGCTTATTTTGAGAGATCGGCCATGATCCTTCACAGCACTTTTCCTTCCTGGATGCTCTTGCAACTCTTATTTCATTAGTTATCAAAACTATATCTGTCTGTAACCTTTCCGGCTGGAGGTTTGCTGAGTTCCTTGGCTCTCTAAGTTTGAGTCTTACTTGGGAAAACCCTTGGCCATTATCTTTCAGACTTTTGTCCCATTCTCTCCTCCTTTTGAGTCTATTCTAACTAGATTGTTTAACATGATCCCATAAGTCCTTATTCTATGTCAAGAGGAAGTTACGTGAGGCATGAAAACAGTTTGTGACCCTGGCTCCAGCTGGACCTGTCGCCCTGAGGATGAAAGGTGGTTAGCCCCTTCCTGAGCTGGGTGCAGTGGAGGTCACAATACTGGGTACAGCATGGGACCTCTAGGAAGCTTAGCTTTGAGCTTGGAGAGCTGTTCTTGTGCCTTCATATGCCTGTTAGCCCAGCAGGTATCTCCACTGGGAGGGTGCGGAAGAAAACGAGTGTCTGTGCCCAGGCTCCAATGCCTCTGGAGGGTGTGGAAGACGGGTTGTCTGCCTGTCTCACTGCTGTGACAACTCCTAGGGAACAGGTGGGGCAGAATAGAAACCCTATGCACTTGGTGGGACTTGGTTTTGGCGTGGGATCTGTGAGATTCAAGGTATACCTCTACTCAGAAAAAACTGAATTGATGGTAAAAATGTCCCTAGCCCCTATCCGGGGGTATTTCTATACAAGGAACAGAAGATGGTCCTACCCCAAGTCTCTTCTAGGCTCAGGTTATATTAAGGACTGCCCTTCTCGTAGCACTGACATGCTGTCTGTTGCCCTCAATACTTGGGAAGAAAGTAGATCCTAAAGATTCTTGGTTAAAGAGGCTGGGTTCATTTAACCCCCAATGGGGCTGACACTTCCTTGTTCTAATTCTCACCTTGTTTCTTTCTTGACTCGTCCATCTTAAGAATTCCTAGCTTTTAAAGTTCAGATCACAGGCAAATCCAAGATAAGTCCTTGCTGGCAAGAAGAGCAGATTCCTGTTGCAAAGAATAGCTGATGGTAACTTGGGAAGGGGATCCGTGTTAAATTCTATCAGCTAAGACTCCTGGTACATTCCTGGTGACTCTTTACTGTCTAGTCTTCCTTTGCTTTGACAAGGGCTATGGGAAGTAGTATAAGATCTCTCTGGGGCCATGCGGGCAGAAGAGTGCCAGGTTTACTTGAGGATAACTCGAGTGGCCTTGCAGAAGGCAGCCGAACCTTCCCTACCTGCCCTTCTGGAGGAGAAAGCTTCAAAAGGGGCTGGCAAGGATAGGGTTACTGATTACTTTGAATATGCTATAGAGTATAAGTACTTGCAAAAGAGAATGGCAGATCTTACAGCTCCCTGCCTTCAATAACTTAGGGCATCAGGACGTGCTAGAAATTCGGCAGTAGCACTGGGTTTCTTGGAGACTAAGAACATTCTGCCACTGTTACTGAATTAGGCTCTTGGGTCTCAAAGTCATGGAAACGAACAATACACCCAGCCAGCAAAGCATGCAATGCTTTGTTAAAAGACAGACATCCATAAGGAAGGTGGCTACAGGGAAGCTAGCTGCCCAAGGGGAGCTGTTCAGGGCCCTTCACAGGGCAGGAGGTGCAGGCCAGCATTGTCATTCTGCACCTCTGGAGGTGGTCCATTCTGTCCTTCCTGGTTGTGTCATGGGCACGTACTCAGGACTTTCATCCTCATGCCTGCTCAGTGGGTCCAAGATGGTGTTGATCATTATTGCCACCCCAGGAGGGTAATTGTAGCAGTCACCCTGAAGCTTTGTCTCACGTGTGAGTAGGGCTAGCTGCCTGGGGGAAGTTGGAAGGGGTTTTTTTTTTTTTTTAAAGGCAAGCATTTCCTCAATTGACATCAATATCTTGCTTTGATTTCTGGTATTTTTATGATGGTCGCAAGGGAGGTCGGTTCCAGGAGCATCTTGCATGCAACTCCTAAAGGAGTTTTAAGGTTAACCTGTAACTTAGTTTTTACAATTATGAGAAAAGAGAACGGGTAGATAACTGTTAGCTTTGTTTAAGACTTAAGCCTTGGAAGAAGTTTTGCAACTTAGCAAATATCTATTCCCCTCTTATCTCCGCTAATTTTATCAGGGCAGTTATGCCCAACTGGTCTTTCAGTCACTTATCAGGGCTGTGGGGTAATCATGAGCCCTGGAGGTTTCATGACTGGGAGTAGAAAAGTCACAATGTCCTGCAGGGAAAATGGAGTCAGTTTGGTTCACAGGCCTAGCCCTATCCTGTCTCATAACTATGAGGAAAGTGACCAGTTTAGGGATCTAGAGTCTGGGTTCCCCCTTTTCCTCCCAAGAGAAGGAAAGTTGGCAGAAAAGAGGCCAGCACTGACCCAAGTCAGAGCTTGGCAGGGAAACCAAGCTGGTTCCCCGGTGTAGCAGGAGAAGTGGTGATGTGCAGAATATGGGAAGGCTCTGGAGTTCTTCTGCCACTTGTCTATGGAAAGAGCTTGTAGATACCTCAGGATGGAGAACCTAAGGTACAGGTAGTTCAGGAACCCCTCCTCCACTGTAGGAACACGCTTGCTTCTAAGTCTGTTGCGGGGAAAGACTAACTCTGAACCCCTGCTTGAAGTTGAAGTCAAGCCTGCTTATCAAATTCTGCTCAGGTTTTTATTTTTCTTTGCATTTTAGTTTGGGAATTCTCTATTGAGATAGCTTCAAGCTTCTTTTGGCAGTGTCTGGTCTGATCTCATCAAAAGCATACTTCATTTCTGCTAGTGTCTTTGATTTTTTTTTTTTTTTTTTTTTGTTTTTTTTTTCTGTCCTTAGAGCTCCCATCTCTCTGCTTATATTACCCATCTGTTCTTGCATATTGCCTCTTTCCATTAGCTAACATGTTAATCAGATATTTTGAATCTCCTATCTGATAATTCCAAGATCTGTCATGAGTCTGATGGTTTGCTTTGTCTCTTCAGGCTGCTTTTCATGTCTTTTAGCATGCTTGCTTCTTTATTTACTGGACATGATATATTGGATAATAGGAACCAAGGTTTCTAGGCTTTAGTGTGAGGAGCTGGGTTAAATTTAGGTGCCAGAGACTCTGGTTTCCTGTTCTCCCCCGTCTCCACCCCATCTGAGTTTCCTAAATGGGGTCCATGTCTTGGGGCCCTCAGCTGTGCTCTGTTACTAGAGCCCTGTTGATATGGCAAGCTCAGGAGGAGGGAACATGGTATGTTATGATTACATCTCAGACCTTTAGTAGCCCTGAAGTGTATCTTAGCGTTTTTTCCCCTCACGTGTGACAGGGAGGTTGCAGGAGGTTGAAGCTGGCTAACTGTCCTTCTGCCAGGTCAGAAGGCTCTGGCAATGTAATCTTCCTTGGGAGACATTTGAAATGGTTGCCTCCCCCTTGCCTGAAATAAGGGACTTCTCTGCATCCTCACCATGAGAATCTAGTGAGGTTCCTAGAGGTGAAACTCACAAAAGTATACAGCCCCCTGCCGTTATAGCCTCTAGAGCTGCTTACTCAGGCTAGCTCAGCAACTTGGCCTCCAGCAAACTGTCAATGACCATTCAAGTGTGAGGGTGTGGTTTTTTCCCCCCTCTAAGCAACTGGCTTCCGCAGCTTCTTCAGTTAGGCTGATCTTGGCTGTGAGTGTGTCCGTGTGCTTGCCTGTCTCAATTTTGGCATGATAGTTTGCCCTATGACCTCAACTCTAATAGACCTAGGAAAAATCTTCTGTTCAACGCTTTCCTTTTGGGGATGGGAGTAATGACTTCCAAGTTCTCTGCATACTGGATCTAGTTTCCATCTAAATACCTTTCTGTATTTGCTGGTCACAGAACATCCTATACAGAGTTACTACTCCAAACTGGTTAGGTCTCAAATAGCTCAGCTCTCCAGGCTCTATCTTTGGCCTCTTAGAAGTGGGGGCCTTCCTTCTTAAGTCTGAGGTGAAGCCATAGATTGTCTATGACAGGACCTGTTACAGATGCTAAGTGCAGCAAGAGGCAGGACTATCTCCTTCCACCCGGCCTCGGGTATAGGATGGAGGCTCTACCTTGGGTACAGCATACTGAGGACACTGGGCCTCAATAGCTCTCAGCTTGGCACACTCAAAGTACAGGTTCCACGCTGGGAGAGCCAAGCTGTGGAGAGGCCCTAATTGTCTCTCCCCTACCCCCAGACCTCTGCTCTGCCAAGCACTTGGCTCCTTGGTTCTCCTGCCTACGGTCTTGAATTTGGGATTAGAGCCTCCTAGGTCAGCGAGGGGAAGAACAGGTTTTGGCTTGGGATGGAGTCAGCATCCTTGGCTGGTGCCCTCAGAGGAGCCAGTGCTTCTTGCTGATCCTACGTCTTCCTGCACACTGGGTGAGGCCTCCCGCAGGATGACCTCAAATTGGCAACCCGGGCACTCAGCAGCTTGAGCTGAGCTTAACAGCAGGAGTGTAGAAATGAATATGGGGCCAGCTCTTCTTGCCTGTGTGTGTGGATTCAGTTTAGGATTCTTGGTTTTAGGATGTAAGGGTATGATCTAGATCAACTTGGCTATTTTGTTAACTTAAGCCTTCCTAGACTCTGCTAGAAGCATCAGGGATGTGTGGCCATTGTGAGAACCTGAAATACCAGAAACTGGTCTCCAACAGCATGTGGTCTTGGAAAGCAAGGTCTGGGTCTGCAGAACTTGGGCTCTGAACCTGAAGGAGAACCCCTTTATTTGAGGGGGCTGGTGTGGGAACCCCAGTAGAGCCTTCTGTTGGCCTATGTTTTGGTCATGGTCTATCTCAGCAGTAGGATTTGTGAGACTTGCTGTGCTCTTAATACCTTGGGGCAGCCAGGGATTCACACACCATTCACATACCTGGTGCTCCAGGGGGGTGGAGGGTGGAGGTGGTATTAGCTCATACATGGTGGTGGTGGGGTGGGAGGTTGGCAGAGAAATCCCTATGCTGGGGAGAATGTGAATAGTTCCCTGGACTGACTGCTCAGCTTTCCCTGCTCTGTGGGACTAGAGTAGGTGTGGCTGGGTTCCAATCTATCTGTTGTAGGTTGGGTTCTCTGGCAAGCAGACTTGGAGATGGAAACTAACATGCAGCAGACTTACTAGGGCATGTTCTTGGACTAATGCCTACGGAAGAAAGAAGGGATACAGGATTGGGCAGAGAAAAGTTGAGCCGAGATAGTCTTAACTGAAGCCTTAGGCACCCCTGTGCTCTGAAACTTGAGGCAAGAGGGTCAGGACTTGATACTCTTGTATGGATCAGTCTAGAAGGATGCATGACTACAGGTGAGGTAGTTCTCTTCCACTGAGGCAATTCCCAAAGGGGGCTGATGCTGGAGAGCTTTCTGGTGGTCAGGGGAAGTTTATCCCTCAGGAGGGATTCGGGAGCCTATCAGGATCTGCCATACTTCCTGGTCTCTACCCTGCTGCAGTGGGGTTAAGACTTCTAGAACAGGCTTTGTCTGGGGCACAGCCAAATGATTGTCATAACAGAGCCCTTCTCTGCCATTGTCCTGATTTCTTGATCCTTTTTACCCCATTCCCTTGAGTGTTGTGCTTTGCTCTGCTAGTGCGCTTGTCTGTGTAACTGGCATTGTATTCCCGCCTCTTTTGGTTAAACACTTGTGAGACTTAGCCACGTTGCTGCTATACGTAAGTCTAGAAAACTACTTCTAATGACATAGCATGCCATTCAGTGCAGCGAACTTGTGTTTGTCTAAGCTGTGAAGAGCTGAGAGTCTCTAGGTGTCTCTAATGAACTTGTGGAGGCTGAGGTATCTGCCTAGCCCTGGGACTGCTGGTGCATAGGCATATTCAAGGTCACTGAGTATTACGACTCCTCCACGCTGAAGGTGTTCCTACCAGGACATTAGCCTTCCTAACCTGATAAGGTAAAAGATAACTATACACTTGTAGTTCTGACTGGTAAGATAGTACATGCCACACTTGTAAATCACTTGTCTCCTTTCCCTCTTGTGAACTACCTGCCGATGTGCTTTATGTATTAGCATTCCCGCTTCACTCTATAGGCGTTCCCTATATCTTGTAGGTATCTCCTCTCTACCTCTTATGTTGCTGACACATCTCCCTGTCGTCACAATAGTTCTGATATAGCCAACAGGGAGCAAGCCTAAGTTCTTGTTCTGTCCTTTCTTCCATGCTTTATGTATTAGCATTCCCGCTTCACTCTATAGGCGTTCCCTATACCATGTAGGTATCTCCTCTCTACCTCTTATGTTGCTGACACATCTCCCTGTCGCCACAATAGTTCTGATATAGCCAACAGGGAGCAAGCCTAAGTTCTTGTTCTGTCCTTTCTTCCCCAGTCTCATCTCATGACTCTTGATTTTTGGTGTTAATAAAAGATTTCTTAACTTCAAGGTCAGATGTCACCCCTTTGATTCCTAATAGCCTTAACTTTTTTGTTATAGAAACTTCAAACACACAAAGACAGAACTTCAGAAGCCAGAATATTCTAATTCTTTCAGGAGCAAGAGCTAACTTGCAAACTTACCTCTCACATATGTGGGTGTCACTCTTTTCCTTATGGGGGGAAAGTCAGATTCTGTCAAAGGGCTCTGGTTTCTANGGGTGTCACTCTTTTCCTTATGGGGGGAAAGTCAGATTCTGTCAAAGGGCTCTGGTTTCTATAGATTTTTTTTCTCCCTCTTCTCCCACTGCCAGGAGGAACAGGAATGTCTCTGACCCATGAATATGGGTATAGAAGCACACAGGGAAAAACAAGGGTGAGTGAGAAGATGGAAAGATCTTCTGTAAATTCTGGTGTGACCTAGAGCCATAAGTTTTGAAGCTTACGGGATTAATCAGGAGCCTCTTGTGGAACTCCTAGCTTGCTCCTGTACTGTAGACATCAACAGCCCTCAGCAGACAGAGGCCAGGTCTAGATCGGCAGCAGGACTCCATGGCTGCAGCTAGCTGGTGATCGGACAGGGAGAGTCACTGATAAAGGCAAAAGAGGGTATGGGGACCCTTGTCCTCAAGTATCCATAGGCTTCTATGACTTGGGCATGTCAAAGGACCTGAGGACAAAGCAGGGACTTTGGCTACCAGCCTGCCCAGCTCAGTCACTTGACTGAGGTCCAGTCTGGGCTACCAGTGCAGGCTTCTGAGGGGTCAGGAAGAGGTCTGCTGGGGAGGGCATCCAAAAGCCTCAGAAGAGCAGGGCCTCTGTTGGCTGAGGGTCTGGGTGCTGTGGTTCACTTCCTCCGGGCTGGGTGGGCCTGGGCTTGAAGCCCTACTTCCTCCTTCTCATTTTGTTTCATTCAGCACTTCTTAAAACAAACCTGTAGTACTGTGAGTTGTAAATGGACTTTTGATGCCAGCAACTCCACGGTGTAATAATGGGAAACTGAGTCGA
>NW_007730166.1:211294-211991 GCF_000696425.1 Galeopterus variegatus
TTTTTCTTTCAGTTCTGTATTGGATTATTCACTGTTCCTACCACTTAAACTCTGCACTGGAACTAACTTGTGGTCCTTTGCTTACTTCTAAAATGGGGGATCTTCCTTTGGGGACCAGCACTTGAGCCCTGTAGTTGAGCTAAATTGCTGCTTCACTGCCAATTCCCTGGGTTTTAATGGTTGACTTTGTGTGTACTTGTGGGTCTTGTGAGGTCCAGTACACCTGGATTGTGTGGAAACTCGGGTCTGGGCCTGAGTCTTTTCAGCAAAGTGCACCCCTTGCAGATCTGTGTTCCTGACCAGTCTCCACTGAGTGATCCTGCACTGATTGGAAGGCAGATCAGTTGTCATTGCTGTGCCACAATAGTTGCCTGATGGTCCGTGTTCCCCACCCCCCTACACTCCAAACACTTCCCATGGGATGGGCCATGTGCCAGTCCCTTGTGATGACTCACCAGCCTCTGAGTGGCTCTTTTTTTCAGTTGTTGTGGCTCTCCACTCCTATGTGGGTCCACAGGAAGCCTGTTAATGGTCTTATTGCTTTTTAGTAGCTATAAACTGGTTGATTTGTGGGAGTGATACTGGGGACTGTCTATTCTGCCATCTTGACCAGCTCATGGAGAAGTTTGGTTGATTTCTTCTAGACATACTCAGTATTAAATGAACATACAAAGTTTTCTTATTGTCGGGCTGGGTC
>NW_007730167.1:0-3336 GCF_000696425.1 Galeopterus variegatus
ACAACTACAATTACTTGAAGTTGATACGACAAGCAAACAGAAAGGACATTGTTGGGTGGGAGGGAGGAGAGGGAAGAGGGAGGGAGGTTTTGGTAAGGGGCAACAATAATCAACCACAATGTATATCGACAAAATAAAATTTAAAAATAAATAAATAAATAAATAAAAATAAACCTTTCAGAACCATAGACAGCAGAATTTTTTGCAGACTTAAAATAGTTAAAATTCTCAATAATGAGCTATAGATAGAAAGACGTATTGTTTGAACCGGCACCTCTCCCCCAGGTGTCAGGCTAATGACTTTATCATTTTCCTTTCAGAAAGTTTCTCACGTAAAGACAGTCTTTATTTACAGAGAGATCCACTTACACTGCTTATCACCACCTTACTGGTTCCATAACATAATAATTCTGATAATACCATCCTTGCCTTGTCTTCTGACCACATCAGCCTTCGTAACACCTCGTCTTTGCCATATGCTGTTAGCAGAATGGGGGGGGGGTTCCAAAGAGATATAGAATATTGGAAAATACAAAGAATGAATAGGAAGAGGGGAAAACTCCAATTGTTATTAAAACGCAGTAGTCCTCTGCTGCACGTCCCAACACTAGTTAATACAGACATCTCCAATAACTTTAATCTTGAAGTGGTGATTGTTGAAAAAAGAAATCGAGTTTGCATTTCTTAAAAGACAAGAGGGAAGAAAATGACTTGTCATATCTGACTGGTTTGGAAATATAAAATCCAATTCTGAAGAAGGAGATAAGAAGAGGGCGGTGGAAGTGCCATCAGCTTAGCAAACACTAAATAATGAACGATGCGGAGACTGTCCAGCATGATAAAATACTCTATTAGAGGGACTGTTTTTAAATGAGTGATAATTGTGGCACCGCCACAGTGAAAGGTTATTGAATTTTTATCTGTAGCAAGAAGCTTTTGACAGACTTGTTGAAAAGTCACCTACAAATAGTACCTTCTTCAGATGAATTTGACCAAAGGGGTTTTCCAGCATGTAACATCTTTCTGACATTTACAGGATTTTTGCTTCCCAGAAGAATCTGATCATATTCTTGATTTCTGTAAAGACACTTAGGTTTTTCATCAGTCTTACAAAAAAGTCCTCATTATTCTTCCTTTCACAAAAATTGGATTGTTAGTTAAGAACTCCAGTCAAATCCACCAGGATTCAACAACCGGAGCTCAAAGATATTTGTATGCAGAATTAACTGCTACTAATAAGCAACACTGTGCCTTGGAGACCTCTACCTGATATATACCTTTACTTCGTATGAAGAAGGGGGCCTTTTACCTTTTTATCATATAATTTATAATACTGTCATATACCGCATAACAACCTTTCGGTCAACAACTGACTGCATGTACAATGGTGGTCCCATAGAATTATAATGGTTATACCATATAGCCTAGGTATGTACTAGGCTGTACCATTTAGGTTTGTGTAATGACACTCCATGACGTTTGCACAATGATGAAATCACCTAATGATGCATTTCTCAGAATGTAATCCCATCGTTAAGCAATGCATGACTGTACTTAATATAAATTACAGTATTGGGTTTGAGATGATAAAACAAAAGAACCTATCCCTGAATATATGACTACCAAATTTGGTTCTAAAATAGGTCCTTTGTGGACAGGGGGTACAGCTTTTACTCTTCAGCTTCTTAAAGTGGATGAAATAATGTCAAGATCACTCCCCCTCCTACCCACTCCCCTTTTTAAAGTGTATTTGGTGCCATTTATACCAGCAACACAGCATTGTGTTCATGTTGCTGCTGTAATTTTGGGAGACAGCTGAAGAGCAGCATTGTCTCTGTGGGGAAACACAGGCATGTTGGTTTGGTGTTTTGAGGCACACACATAACAGGTGATTATGTTGTTTTTCCAGACACTCTGGTCTGCAGTCTGAGAACAGTTAGATTTAGTCTAGATTTTGTCACTGACTTATTTTGACCTTGGGCAAATGGCCAAACTTCGGTGTTTCGTGATCATGCTTTGTAAAATGGAGAGAATGAAAGCTGGCCTGTCAACTACAGCTTCAGGCAGGGATAAGGGATAAAGAATTAATGATTATAAAGGTCCTTGAAAGTACAAAATGTAATCCAAGCGTTGAGTGCCATTATTATCATCATGGTACCTTCGGGGATGGTTACACGCACACATGTTCACACACGCTGCCCCTTCGCTGCACTTTCCTGGGGCTGGCAGTCTGGAAAAAGTCTGTACGCACTATTGGTTAATAAGTCAGCTGTCTGGAAAAGCATACCCAGATTACATTGAGAACACTTTTGTAAATGCAATCCCACCAAGTGACGGAGATCTCCATGCAACCTTGGCCAGCCTCCATGCTCTTTCTGGTTTCCCTGTCAGGATTCATCTCTCCTCATTCACTGCATTTTGTAGCATATCTAAACTTAGTTTCAAGGGTGAAGAAATTAAAAGACACAGGATTTTTTTTCTAGTGAGGAGTTCATTAAGTCACGATTTCACCTTGGTTTGTGGGCTTATCTCAAGTTTTAAAGCACCCTACTGTCTAAGGGCTTTTCTAGATAAGAGCTTAGATTTAATAGTACAATCAGTGCCTTCAGGGACAATCTTTCTCTGCTGCTCATCAGAAGATGCCTTTTGGTTTGGCAGCCACGTGAGTCCCTTCAGATTTGTTGTTCACATCAGGCTGCCCTAGGAGCCATTCCTTCCACTGCTGTCAAGTGTCGGCTCGGCTCAGGGAATTCTGCATTCCACCGTTTCCTCAGTTTTAGAACCTTCTCTTGCTTTCCAACTTCTGCCTCCCCTCTTTCCCAGGGATTTTCATCTGTATTTCTTCCTCCTGTTTCCATTTTACAGTTTTGTTTGAAGATACAATCACACAACTGGAAGCTCCCAGCCACCACACTTAAGCATCCATGACATTATCATATTTGAATAAAACATTTCCCTCTGGATACAAATGTTGGCATTTTCAAAGAAACAGCCACATAATTCTTTATGGGCAGGTACATAGAACTCCATAATTACACTGAAGCGCTCACAGCACTTGCCTTCTGTGGCTCCACAACTGATAATCGTCTCTTGAGAAGGGAGGAGGATACTGCTTTCTAATCAGTACTCAGCACAGAACCCTCCAGATGACCAGCTGATTGACAGAAGCGAACCGCAGTTGGATCTAGCGTGTCTTTCAATAGTAGCTGAACCCTCTTTAGGTAGTTGTGAAAAACAAAAAGGTATCCTTTTCAAATGCAACCCCGGCTTCTCAGATAGGCACCTGTAGGCTCTCAGATGCTGGCCCATTCTCACGCACAGTCCCTGTCCTGAGGT
>NW_007730167.1:3645-7688 GCF_000696425.1 Galeopterus variegatus
ACCAGCTGATTGACAGAAGCGAACCGCAGTTGGATCTAGCGTGTCTTTCAATAGTAGCTGAGCCCTCTTTAGGTAGTTGTGAAAAACAAAAAGGTATCCTTTTCAAAAGCAACCCCGGCTTCTCATATAGGCACCTGTAGGCTCTCAGATGCTGGCCCATTCTCACGCACAGTCCCTGTCCTGAGGTATGTTTGGGAACTCTGGTGGAGTGAGAGCCATGATTAACTAGAAATCATTCAGGAGCACAGATATTAGCAGTTTTAAAAGCAGCCTTTATGACTTGAGATAGAGGAGAAGCCTGAAGTAGTAGAAGGAAGGTGAAGACCCAGTACAGGGAATGAGAGCTCTAGTGATAAGATTCATATTAGGATGCCAGAAACTCCACACTGAGTACCTACTGCATGTCAGACACTGCTAAGAACTCCAAGTTCATCGTCCCATTTAATGGTTACAGCAACCCAATGCATTACTATTTATTAATAGGTGAGAAGACCGATTTAGCTCAGAAAGGCTAAATAACTTCCCTATGGTGATGCAATAACTTGCCTGATTTGTCCTCAAGTGTGTCTGATTTCAAAGCCAAAAATGTACTATATGCTTCCTAGACTAAGGGGGAAGAATGGGAAAGATTCCATGAATTAAAAGAACAGAGATGTGTGGGGAGAGGTAAAAATGACCATGATTTGGGCACTCAATTAGGGAAAAGGAAAATAGAGTAGAAATGTTTAAAAGGGGGAATAACTATTGCATATTAGTTTTTAAAATGTGCTCAAAGCAGAGGAACATGGGGAAGCCCATTGGGGTCAGCCTGAAGCTTGGATGATAATCAACAACAATAGTGTGTAGCACATCAATGTGGAGAAGGAGATAGAAGGGTCCAGGTGGTATTCCTTAGAAAACAGAAGAGTAAGCAGCATCTCCATTCCTAGTAACAACATGGGTTTCTGAAGAGTCTTAAGAATAGTCAGGTGAACACCCTGAGCACAGGGGCTTTCCTCACAATTCTCTCTTCATTATGAGAAATTTCAATGAGTTTGTAAATATCAACAGAATACAATCAAGACTGAAAATGAACAAGACGGAATCATCATAAAATTGTCGGATGGTGTTTTTATTCCTATAAAGCATGACAAGTTGCAAAACTGGGTACATTCTGGAAATATATTTGGGCCTCATTTTAAAAAGAAAAAAAAGCTCATACGTACAGAAGTACAAGTAAGTATCAATTAGATAAGACCAAAACAAATTCAGAGTTGGACAGTGGATGAGAAGCTCATGAACAAAATATAACACCAATGGTAACTTGACTTTCTTAGTAAACAGCATGATCATGAAATTAACCAATGACATGAATGAATGAATTTGGAAGGTTTTATCAATAGAAGACGAAAGAGAATAAGAATAAATCTA
Organism: Galeopterus variegatus; assembly: GCF_000696425.1. NCBI lineage: Eukaryota > Metazoa > Chordata > Mammalia > Dermoptera > Cynocephalidae > Galeopterus > Galeopterus variegatus. The sequence continues at coordinate 5,056 of NW_007730167.1, forward strand.
CAGAATGAAAGTCAGCTTGAGAAAATGACAACTTATAAGACTGAAAAATGATTAAGGGCATAGAAAGCCTGAGCACAGAAAGATGATTAGAGAAACTAAACATGTCGAGGTAGGCTAACCAGTGCTGAGGAGGAGCTGTCTGATAACAGTCTACAAATATTTGAAACTTGTAAATACCGAAGCGGGAGAGGAATTACCATGCATGGAGTTCTAATTAAAAAGAATCAGATGAAATTATGACAAGGAAAACTCTGACTTAATGGTTTGACAAAAGCAAAGCTGAAACAGCACAGTTTCCCATGAGATCTTGGCTAGGGAAATTTTTATTCTCATTTGTGCCAAGGCAGAAAAATAATCAGCCCGGGTATTTGCATTTTGTTTCTCATTTACCATTAAGGCACAAAAAGTCCATGACAGTAAGCTATTATACGAGCATGGGAGAATTCACATTCCATCTTCCAGAAAATGTGAAGTCATAGTAGGCAAGGCATAAAAACATCCTGGTATGCTGCACAACCATGTACTTGGGGATGGGGGTGGACAGACACCTGGACCTTTTCCTTCTTTATTTTCAACACAGGGTACTTCAAAAAGTTCATGAAAAAATGGAATTAAAAGATAATATAAAATTTTCCATGAACTTTTTGAAGACCCCTCATATAACTGACTGGTAAACACTTCCACATTCATTCAATTGGTTTAGCAATTTCAGTCTTTTGTGTTAGGAGAGATACTGATTCCTTGTGCCCTTCTCATTTAACTGGCTTGAAAGGGTAAGAGGAATATTTTTATTTTTAATCGATTTGGGGTGACAGTTTGGCTATCTAACAACTGCTAAGCAGGTTGTTGTCCTGATTCTGGCATAGACACAACATACACTAACTCTGCACCTCGTGTTTTTATCCATAAAATGGGAAATCATGCTAATCCCAAGCTTCTGAGAATAGAAGAACTGGCAAAATAACTACAAAGCATTTCCCAAATATAAAGAGCTACAAAAATTGAAAAAAATTTTTTCAGGGACTCTAAATCAGTGGTTTTCAACCCTGGTGAACTGGCAAAATAACTACAAAGCATTTCCCAAATATAAAGAGCTACAAAAATTGAAAAAAAATTTTTCAGGGACTCTAAATCAGTGGTTTTCAACCCTGGCTGTTTGTTGAAATTGCCTAGGGAGATGTTAAAAAGCACAGGTGATTCTAACGTGAGCAAAGGTTGAGGACCATTGCTTTAGAACGGTGGTTCTCACCATCTGATTTCATTGGTTTGGGGTGGAGACCAATGCCCAGGCCATACCTTGGAACAATTAAATCAAAACCTCTGGGAGTGAGGCCCAGCATCAGTATTTTTAAAGCTCCCCTACTGATTACAATTGATGTGCAGTCATGTTCAAGAACTGCTACTCTCAAAGGATGTATCTCAGGAAGCAAGTTTTACTTGGAAATGGATTTTGGGTCAACATTGTACATCAGAACCTAATGAAAATGGATTAAATGTAAGACTTTTTAGTGAAAAAAATTCAGCTAAACTCTTTTAATCTCAGCATGGTTTTGTCTGAAATTAATATGGTGTGTACATTTATTAAGGGTTATTTAGCACATGTGCTACTAAGAAGTAGCTGCAGGCCTGAAGCAAGCGTCTCAGGGTAGGAAAAAATCTTCTCCCGCATAGAACCTTTCAGACCTCCAAGATTACAGTCAACATCAATTGCATAATTCTTTAAGGTGAACAATCATTTTTTGCAAGCAAGTATTCAACTTGTTCAAATATTGAGCTTATAATAGATCCATATATCATGTTAAAAAATAGCCACTAGAGAGATAAACAGACAAAAGCAATTTGTGGTGGGAAAATGGAGAGTCAATCTAGAATTTAGAAAGAACTGCCTAGAGAGTACGGTATAAAGTGGAGGCACAAAATCAATCCTAGAACATCATTAGTGACAAGTTACGTTCACAGCATGTTCCCTTGATATGATGTATGACAATGGCACTTTACCTCTCTGGTTTTCCTTTCCCAAAACCATAAGCCCTGTCTAATGAAATGACATCAGACAAATCCATATTGAAGGACATTCTACAAATACCTAACCAGCATTCCTCTAAACTGTCAAGGTCATCAAAACAAGGAAAGTCTAGAAAACTGTCACAGTCTAGATGAGCCTAAGGAGTCATAATGACTAAATGTAATATGATATATTCTGGATGGGATCCTGGAAAAAGGACATCAGACAACATTAAAAACTAAAGAAATTCAAACAAAATATAGACTTTAGTTAACAATAATATACCAATATTGGTTCATTAATTGTGACAAATGTACCATATTAACGTATGATGTTAACAATAGGGGTAACTGGGTACAAGATATTAGGGAATTCTCTGTCCTGTCTTTGCAACTCTACTCTAAATCTAAAAAGTTATTAAAAAATCAATCCCGGGCCGGCCCGGTGGCGCACTGCTACAGTGTGCCGCTAGAGAGCGCGGCGGCGCTCCCGCCGAGGGTTTGGATCCCACATACAGACCGGTTCCCGCTCACTGGCTGAGCGAGGTGTGGGAGCGACACCGAGGGTTGCGATCCCGTTGCTGGTCCCGGTCCGGTACGGGCACGACACTGAGGGTTGCGATCCGTTG
>NW_007730167.1:8688-36476 GCF_000696425.1 Galeopterus variegatus
TATTGCAAACTTACCAGCATTTGCAGAGTGTAATTTTTTTTTTTTTTTTTTTTTTTTTTTTTTTTTTTTTTTTTGCCGGACAAAAAAAAAAAAAAAAAAAAAAAAAAAAAAAAAAAAAAATCAATCCCAAGAGCCCCCACAATGGATATATGAGCATTCCCCCATGAATTGTGGTGCAGTGTTATGATATTGTAGCTAGAATCTTTAAGAATTGTGAGGAAAACATAACTAGAAAACGGTCAGTATAGCAGCCAAATTTGAAACAAGCAAAAAGGGGAACTATGGTTATTTTATATTGATTGACTTGAACATTTCTAAAAATAACTAAACAAATCAAATAATCAAATAACCAAATTGCAAGAGAAGTCATCTGATGGCGTGCAAATTGCCAATAATATGAAATTAAGTTCCTGCGATAGTGGAACATCTGTCCTGTGCCTGATGGTGTTGGGAGAAATAAAAGATTCTGAACAAATTATATGAATACAGCACTGGGCAGTGTTGCACAGAAGATGCTCCACGGAATAAAAGTCCTTTGAGATGGTCTGAGATGAGAGAATTCCACTGAAAAATAAGTTTAAGAAACACCCCACTGCTGTAATTAATTGGTTAACATATTAAAGATGTTAGAAGTTTTATGCTATAGAATTACTGTTAATGTTCTTTACCCTAATCTTTCCCAAGTCTATTTGATCATTAAACCTTTTCTCTTTAGTATCAATCAACATCAGTAGGAAAAATCTTAGATAATGGTGGTTCTAAGACACATGAGGGGTCTTCAAAAAGTTCATGGAAAGATTTGTATTGTCTTTTAATTCCATTTTTCCACGAACTTTTTCAAGTACCCTTGCACATGTCTGTCAGGGGGGTAAACATGATTTGGAGGCTGGACAATTAAACTAGTTATCCATGTTTTGATATAAGTGGGTAGACATTTGAAGTATGTTTCAAATGCTAATTATGGACTGACATTATTTTGACCTTTATCAATGACCTGGGTGATGATCTACAGCATTGTCCAGTAGAACTTTGTGACAATAAAAATGTTCTGTATCTGTGCTGTCCAACACAGTAGCCACTGAGCATTTGAAATGGGACGTAAAAACTGAATTTTTAACTTTAATTAATTTAAATTTAAAGAGCCACACAAGGCTAGCGGCTACTATACGGGACAGTACAATATCTAGAATATATCAAATAACAGGATTACAAGACAGATGAAGTTTCTAACTTAGAAAATACCTGCAGAACAAAAATAGAGAGTGGAAAATTAGAGAAATGTTTTATTACAACTAAGACGAAATTTTAAAAGGATAATTGCAATAATCCCATATATTTAAGGCATAGAAATTATATTTAGGCACAAGAAAATGGTTGGAAATTATCACAAGTTAACTGTAGGCATTAAGTGCTTCCATTGAAATAAAATATGACCACCATCCTGGAATGATTTAATAGAAATATGGCATGAAAGGTCCAGTCAGTGGCTCTAATCTTGGTACTGGTCAAGATAATGATGTATTAGAGAGAAAATTAAACTGGGAACTTGAAGATTTGCTCCATCCCAGTTTGGCAAAGACATTTAGTGTCTATGAGGCCTTAACTTCCTCTTGTGCAAAATAACTGAGTTGGACCAGATGATTTCTAAGATTCCTGACAATAATCCTACTTTAAGAAAGAAGTATATAAATAATTGTATTACTAATACTGCAATAATTCTACTTTAAGGAAGAAGTAATTCAGTAAATAACTGTATTACTAATAATCATTATTACATTTCTGAAGAGAACACAACAGAGGAAAGAGGTTTAGACTGGAGTAAGGAAGCTTTAATAAAAAAAGAAAGATGACCTCCTAGATGGTAAAGAACAGAATACACAATCAAGGAAGTTGTAGAATCTCTAATCCTAGAGATTTTTACAGAATCCCAGATAGAGAGGAGGACCTGCCTGAGGAAGGACAAAATCAGCCCTTGAGCCTCATTCTAGTTTTATGTAGTCTATTTTTAAAAGTGATTCATCCTTAAAACAGAAGGATAAGATACAAAAGAAAGTCATTAATGTTAGATTGGAATATACTCTGACAATTTTTATGTAGTTCCATTTTGAGAATTTTCTTAACCATAACAATTTCAGAGTCTTTATTTAGGATTCCTACAAACAACAGGTATTACAAAGAGCAGATACTGTTTCATTCCTTTACTAAAAGGTTGAAATTGTGATCAATGGGTGCAAATATGTATAAACTTTTATCCTGAATGCCTAATGTTAAATATGATCCTGCTCAACTTCCTTGCACTCAAAGCATGTCTGTTAAAACAGATCCTGTGCACAGAGGTATTCTAGAGATGGGAGTGGGAGATAGACATTGAGTTGGAAGAGAGAGAGAGTAATGTGTAAATATGTCTGCGACCTGTGTATCTGTGAACCTCTAGATCCAGCCACACCTGAAGCCCTTTCATTTATCAATTTTATGAGTCAATGCATTCTTTTTCCTCCAATTAGTCTATGACTTTTAGCTGGAAGAATCTTAAGTAGAATAGGTATAGGGAAGATTGTGGGGGGAATGCCAGAAGAGATGGATCAGGAACCATGGACCATGCTAGGAAAAAAGTAACAGCAGTACCTTTGGTGTAGTTAGGACTTAGGTGATGTGAGGAGACCCTTTTAAGTGTAAAGGAGATAGAATGACATTTAGATAAATACTAAAAGCGATGGAAAAATTACCTTTGAAATAATCACCAATTCTAATCTCCTGGACAATATATGACCGACCATGCCCTGCCAATACTTTCTTCTGGGTGATGTGAAATGTTTCAGGTGGATGGAAATCCTACTCTGCTGTGTGAAGAGATATTCTACTATGAAAATAATTTTCTGCAAACTTCCTCCACTCCATTACATTAACAGCTTCTCAAGTTTAAGGAGTCAAGTGTGGCATTTACCACAACAAATAGTTAACAGGCTGTGGAATGAGATATAAACCTAAAATCCTCTTATCTTGATTTCTTCCCATCCTGATGAGTATCCATGAGTGTGGGGGAAAAGGCCGGCATTTTCCCCATGCTATCTAGTCTCTGGACTTGGAAACACTTTTGTTGCAGTAATCATGTGTTTCATTTCTCAAAAGAATAATAAAGAGCTGTCCCTGATTCCCTTTCTAGAATCGCACTGACATGGAGCAATCAAAGTAACCCTTCGATCAGAGAATACCCTAATTTGTTCAAATTATAAACATCGGTGGGCATCTCTTCTGGGAATCCAAGCGCAGGCAAGTGTGGGTGAGCTAGGCTTATTGTTCACAGGATGAACCAGATTTGCTTGGTGCTTCATTTTAGCAAAGACACCATAAGTAGTGATTACAGTTCAGTTCGGTTTTGCACTGATCATCAAAATGCTGACAGTCACTTAAATCACTCACTGGGCAGAATAATAACCCCAAAAGGAACTGAGATGGTACAACTTATAAAATGGAACTGAGCACATGAGACAAAGTATTAATGGGTGTGGTAAAAGAGATCTTTGTCAGAATAACAGAGATGATTGCAGACATGAATTAGACATCAACTGTACTGGGTAGTCTTAGTGACATGAACATAACAGCTAAATCATGCAATTACAAAGTTAAGCATAACTCAGAAAGTATCCTTCCCCTTTTGAAAACAGTTGATGCCAGGTTAGCCTGTGGGAATCATGCAGTGGCTTGCCATAGAGGTTACGTACTATCCTGTCTTGTGAAGCCATTTTAGAATGAACAGAATAAAAATCTGGAATGCTGTGCCATTAGAAATAAGAGACTATACTATTAAACATTAGACAGTGATGGCCCACCAAATGAGAGGACCCCTTCCAAACGTCACTCATAAATCTACCCAAGCAGCCCTGCATTTGCAAGAGTCGAAGAAAACCAGAAAAAGAGGCATCTAGTCCCTTTTCAGAGCTGTTCATTTTGCAATTCACAAAGAGAAAATGATATCTTTCTGATTTTGGGGTGGGGGAGAGCAGAGTGGGATTAGGAGATAAAATGGATAATTTAAATATCTTCTTGTAATATAATTGCTTCATATTATGGGATTACAAAGTTGAAAGGGCCTCTCAAGGATACCTACTTATGTAGAGTCTGCTTAAATGCAATACTATACCCAGAATATCTTTAATAGGTGGATACATTTCTATTCTTATAGATTTCTGAGAATAAACAAGTATAATTTTATCATTAGATAAAAAGTATTTTAAGTAAAAGGTATACAAATAAAAGTATAATTAAAAACTAATATTTGAAGATTTCTAAAGCAGATGTTATTATCGTCCCCAGAAGCCCGCTCCTTCCATCCCTTCTCCTCACCCTGTGATGGCCCTCAGGATAGGTATGTGATCATCATGAGACTGTGTCATGACTGTGTATGTAGTGAGCATTCAAGGGATTCCCTGATCTCTGGATATGGGACCTGTATTTCAGGGAATAATTTACCCCTGCAAATTTCATCCACACCTTTCCCACCTCTAGGCTGGAAACATGATTAATCAAGTAACAATAACTTCCCAAAGGACAGTGAAAATAAATAACTCACTCTGAAGTGCACAGTCCAAATATGGTAAGCACTTCCTTTCTAATAATTGGCTAACAGTTAACCCTACTATCAAATTTAGGGCTGATTTTGTTTCTTTCTTCTTCCTGCTGTGTTTTTGGGTTTTTTTGTTTGTTCGTTTGTTTGCTTTTTTTTCTATCCAATTTCCATCATTCCATTCATGCATGTCAATCTGCCTTTTCTTTATTCCTTCTTCACATCATTTTATCCTTTGCTTCTATTTTAATTGCATACTCCTGAAGTAATGCTTTAAAAATCATTTACTTTACAGTTATAAAAATTTATGTGCCCTAAAGTTTTCAAATTATTTTTCTCTGAGTCATTGGTCCTTGATAGAAAAAGAAGTTTCCCATTCTTATTTTATATCCTATTCCTTAATTTCCTTGAAATCTATAATTATCTCTCAACCATCTCTTTTCCAGAATAATTGTTGTCTTCATTATCTCTGTTTTCTAGCACCTTAAGCACTTCTATGATTCTCTTTTTAGACACTTTTTATTAGCTTTATATCAAGTTCAAATGAGAACTTCAGCTGGGCACTCAGCCCTGAGCTCTGAGACAGTTTCTGCCCTTGAGAAGTTGTTGTAAGGAGGACAAAAGGTACAGCTTCATGTTCTTGAGACGCAGTGATTCAATCTGCACGGTTTTATGTTTCTAAGGTTTAATATCAAGCTATGTTAAGTTTCTGCCCTTGAGAAGTTGTTGTAAGGAGGACAAAAGGTACAGCTTCATGTTCTTGAGACACAGTGATTCAATCTGCACGGTTTTATGTTTCTAAGGTTTAATATCAAGCTATGTTAGCACAGACCTTTTCTGGCTTCCTACACCCCACATGGGGAAACCAAGATTAGTTCCTTTCCCAGAATCACAAAGTAGGAGAGGTGCAGCACAAGCAGAATCTAACACTTCTGACAACTTGGGGTATGCCCCCATAGGAGGGCATGTTTGGGGTGGTACGGCCACAGACCACACTGACATTTCAAATGAAAGTACTCAGTCTAATTCCTCAGTTGTCGCAACAACAGCAGCCACGTTAGATACTTACTCTGAGATGTAGAAAGACTGGAGAAAGCTGACTTTGTTCGGCCTGCCAGCCATTCCAGGCTTTCATGCATGTTGGCCAAAGCTTTGAGGTCACTGACATCACGAAGGATGTCTTGTGGAGGGATTAATTTGTCACCCAGGTTCCCAATAAGAACTTCAGACTCCTTGCCAAAGGCTGCCCTGGAAAACAAATCAGAAACACACTTCACATACAGCATGGAAAAGGTAGAGTGGCCAACGCTTTCAAGGCATGCCTAGCACAGTGACTGCAGTAATTGCTATTTTATAGCATGCTTGCTCTCCTAGGTTTACCTTTGTTAGAAAACTATCATAGGCCTCCTTAAAATTATTCTGATAAGTAACAGTTCTTGGAAGAAAAAAGTGATTTCAATGGTTGTACCTTCAACAGGAACCGGTATGGGCCTGACTTACACAGTGCTGGTCCCTGGGGACGGCTTCAATGCCGCTCTCTTGTGGGTTTTTTCCTCACCTCTTCTCCTGCTATGGAAGTTGATGAATAGCTTAGAATGTTAAATATGTACATGGTTTGAAGTTTATTGTAATAAAAATAAAACAACCAAGTTAATCTGGCAGCTAGACAATTTTTTTTAAATGTTCAAAAGCTCTCTCTTTAAGAGAACAGGTTACAGCTGAGATGGATGACAGGCTTCATTCAGATATTCATTTATTTACTTGTTCTAAAAAGGATCTGAGGAAATAAACTATATGCATTAAGGCATCAATCATTTGAAAGGAGAAACCAAGAAAGATCAATGCAGGGATCCTTTTACTGACTGGAAAAATATTATCAGATGGGTTATACACAAAGCCCCAGTGTCTGCAAAATGTTTTTTGGGGGTTGAAAAGTCAAGTTACATGGGGTGACAAAGGGTGGAGTTGGAAGGGACCCCAGAGACCATACGGTGCAGCCACTGCAGAGGTGAAGAAACGGAGGCTCAGTAAGTTAACCGTTTTGCCTACATGACACATGAGTGGCAAAGTGGGACTCAGGCTGCCTAATTCCCATAGCTCTCTTTCTTTCAAAAAGAGAGACAGCTGAAATGAGAACAGATGACTGAGGGCAGCAGGGAGAAAAATCATGTCTTTTTGGAAAAGTTACACACAGAGTTACACAAACAGAGTGATGCTGGAGGGGACTCCAATAGGCACCTGGGCAGTTTTCCTTATGTCCCAAGGCTTTTAAAGCTCAAAACACCTTAAGTGAGAAAAAGCAAGGGCTTTATTTAAGCAGAACAAGCCAAATTCACTTTCAAGTAAGCAGTGCTTAATAACAGCTGACATACAGTCAGAAAGATGTCTTAACTGACACACAGGTATTTAGTGCCCAGCTCTACAACAGGTGCACAATGTTGAAAGAAACAACTGCTGTGAATTAAATGCTTATTAAAATGTTTAAGTTACAAAAGTAGTGACTAGTGATTAGTTTCTTATTTCAATAGAGGTAACTTTTTTTTTTTTTTTTTTTTTAAGGAAAAGTGACAACTGATTGACTGATTTGGGTAAGTCATGGCGACAGAGGCAGTGAAGACCAGTGGACTATGCACTTGCAACTTGAGTGTGCATATAAATCTTACATGGGGGTCTTGGGGTGTGGCCCCAAATTCTGCATTTCTAACTAGTTTCCAGATGAAGCCCAGCTACTTGTCTGAGAAGCATTTTGTCTTTGAATAGGAAAGGTTAGAGCACAGGTTTCAAACTCAGATAAACCTGGGTTTGAATCCTGAATCCACCACTTACTTGCTGTGTGATGCTGCTTAACTTCCTTGAGCATTGTTATCTAGGGGTAATAAATAGTACAGACCGACCCTACATGAAATAATGTAAGGATTAGATGAGGTGATTTTCAAAACTTTTTATTGGGGAAATTTTGATAGTTACAAAAGTAGAAAGAACATTATAACAAATCCCCATGTGTCCATCTCCCAACCTCAACTATTAGCAACCCATGGCGAGTCTTAGTTCATCTGTCCTTATCCCCTCTCCCTCCAGTATTTTGAAGTAAATCATTCAGGTGATACTTTTAACTGCATAACACAGTGCATGGAATTTTTGGTAAAACCTAGTGAGTTGTAGCTATTATTATTCTTAGGTCTGTTGAGATGGCTGGTTTATTTAGCATCAAACCAAGGTATGTGATGATGAATAAATTTAAATAGGTAAGAGTGAGTAGAAGGAAATAATTTAGATCTCAAGGGCTAGTTTTACAAATGGAAACTTGTAACACCATAGCATATGTCACTGTGTCTCACAGTCCAGATTTTTGTCAGAGACTTCATGAGGTAAATCATTATGACAGAAATCACCAGTTGCCTATCCAGTACTTATTGTCCCAAGTTACCATCCAGGTAAAAGGAACCTTGTATCACTGCAGTCAGCAATGTGCCCAACTTAAAAACAAAACAAAAAACTCCTATAAGTTTCCCAGCCCTCCTTGCAGATGTAGTAGCCAATGATACGAAAACTGAAATCAGCAGACAGGCTTCCAAGAAAGCTCGAGCAATCTTAGATGGCAGGGACCTCTTTTGTCTTCTCCTGTTCTGGAATGCAGCTGTCTCAGTATGCTTTATGCTGCTATAACAGGCTTCCAAGAAAGCTCGAGCAATCTTAGATGGCAGGAACCTCTTTTGTCTTCTCCTGTTCTGGAATGCAGCTGTCTCAGTATGCTTTATGCTGCTATAACAGAAACCACAGACTGGGTAATTTACAAAGAACAGACATTCATTGGCTCACAGCTCTGGAGGCTGGAAAGTCCAATATCAAGGTGCTGACATCTGGCAAGAGCCTTCTTGTTGCATCATAAATGGCAGAAGATGGAAGGGCAAAGAAAGATGAGGGGGCCTAACTCACCCTTTTATAATGGCATTAATCCCACCCATGAAGGCAGAGCCCTCATGGCCTAAGCACTTCTTAAAGGTCCCACCTCTTAATATTGCAACGGCAATTAAATTTCAACAAGAGCTTTGCAGGGGACAAACATTCAAACCATAGCAACTGACATTGCTGCAGCCATTCTCAAACATCAGCTGCCCTTGAGTATGGAAGCCAGTGCTGAGAACAGTGGAACCAGATGATAGGAGGGCAGTGACACACTGAAGCCATCGTGGAGCTACAATGCAGTCCCAGACATGCTTCTGGGCTTCATGTCATAGGAGAGAAAATGAAACTCCATTTGTGTAAGCCACTGCTCTTTCAAGTTTCTGTAACTGGCCACTAAATGCAATTCCTAACTGACACAATTACCTAATTAGCATAAATGATGTCATCCTCAGAAAACTTTCTCTGAATGTAGATGTCCCTAAAATCTAGTTACTGAGAAAAGCAGAACAATGTCTCCTCCGTGATTTAAGCCCAGAACACATTTATGATATCTTCCCCTCGGCTGTCACTCAGTCAGACTGTAAATATTTAGTTTTCTTAATCTGCCCTTATATATCAACTCTTCCAGCCCCTTAATCATCTTTGATAGTTAGAACACAAAAAAATGCCTTTGAGCTGGGTCTGTAAATATTTAGTTTTCTTAATCTGCCCTTATATATCAGCTCTTCCAGCCCCTTAATCATCTTTGATAGTTAGAACACAAAAAAATGCCTTTGAGCTGGGTAGTTAAAAAGCAACGGGGGAGTAAGACAGCTTTGAAAACCTGGCTTGGAGCCATCTTTATGCATGTAGGTGTAACCCTGGGTAGAATGTGACAATCAAGACAAGTGTATTTATGTAGAAGTCTAATCTATTTGTGTGGGGATTATGGGGCCCTGGGCATGTCTGCGGTGTGCTTCCAGCGCTAGCTGCCTATCCCGTTTCCCTGTGGCTCACTGAGATTTGCTTAACCTCCTCAGATGGGAGAGCAACAGACTGAGAAAAATACAAACTGCCTCATGTTGAATACATAGCAGACATCTCATTTGACAGGACTCCAAAATCACCCCTTAGCAACCTGGTAAGAGCACAGAAACCATGACATGGAGAATAACTGATTGACAGCTATAATCATTTCACACAAAAAATCATTCCTTTGAGGATTTGTGTGTGTCAGAGAGCTTGGTGGAAGGTTTTTATGTGTTACAATAACCTTAAAGGGATGGCTTCAGCTGCTTGACTACAGATTTTTTTCTAAACCCTTTGATTTATTAAATTATGATTTCCACTATGGACACCTATAGAGTCATTAGAAATTATGTAGCAGAAAATACTTGATACCACAGAAAAATGTTTGGTATTTTTAGCTTATTGAGCTTATTTTTAGCTCTTTTTATTTTTACTGTTATGAAGTCATATGCTCTGTATGATATTAATTTAAAAAATTAGATATGAACTGAAAAAAGATTTGATATCTATATACCAAAATGTGAACTGTGTCACTGAATCATCCTTTGTGCTTTTCTGTACTTCCCACATTTTCTCCAAAAATCATATTTGCTTTTTAATTAAAAGAAAAATTGAAAATCCCACCACAAATGAGAAAACTTTCAAATGGGCATGCCAAGAATCCCAGCATGGAGAACTGGAGGCCGTGGGTATTAGTTATTTGAGCCAGTCTGGAAGGCAACAGGTGGCCGGCTGCAAGGCGGGTCTGCTCCTGCGGCTCCAGGCTTGCTAGGGTGCAGTCACTGTCACTGGAGGAGGATCTCACTGCCAGAGTGACCACTACCCAGCTCCTAGACCAGTACTATTTCCTGTTTGTAGATATGAATCTTTACATGCTCTTCATCTTCTGCTTCTTATGCAAATACATTATTTAATGAATATATTACATATTTTTGAGTGAAATGGGTAGCAGAATAATCATTATCTTGAGAAGGTAAAGTAACAGAAACTCAGAAGGAGCAGGCGCTCTGTAATTGCCCAAAGATTACTCGACATAACCGGGTAGAGAAATCAGAATTCAAAACATGTATGTTTTAGGTGCTGAACCACATGTGAGCAGTCATCTTCATAATCAGTCAGCCAACATGCTCACATAGAAGCCAATAAAACTGAAGGAGAGTGTTAAACCTGTTAAGCTTAATTTTTACCACACAATTATTTATAATCTTTAAAGACCTCGATCTGATAAAAATTCATTTATGAGAATTTTGCCAAGAGTGTTAAACTTGTTTAATTATAATTACACAATTATAATCTTTACAGAGGTCTAACTTAAGAAAATTATTCACTTAAGAAAATTTTATTAAAGATGCACAAAATCGTCTCCATTTAGTCTTTAATGATTCTGTTATCCACTGAAAGGAAGCCAAAAAAATAATCTTCATTTTCAGCAGACTAAATGCAATTATGAGAGAAACATCATAAATGGCTTCAAAGTGACTGATTTGCAGATCTGTGCTATATCTGACCACATGACGTATACACTCAGGCCCATTCCTCTCTTTTCCTGCCTCATTCCCCAAATCTTCCATTGCTCCACCATTGCTTCCTGTTGCTGAGCCCAGCTCTGAGATAACTGCCCCCAGAGCCTAGGAAATGCTGCCAAAAGGAAGAGTCAGTTCCCCTTCCTTCACAGAAGAGCATGGGAAAGGGCAAGAATTGTCTCAAATGGCAAAGCAGACTGACACAGACTTCCTGCATCTTGGAGGGGGCTGTGACATACACTACACTGTAACAGTCACGGGGTATGGAATTGGCTTCCTTGCCTGAAATATTTCTGCCAGCACCACTGTCAGCAGATTTACTGAAGATCTTATTCAGGCAGGGTACCCCATTCAACAATGCTTCTGACCAAGAAACTTACTTTATAGCAAAAAAAAGTGAGGTAGGGCCTACACTCCTGGAATTGCCCTCTCTTCCTATATCCCCAATTACCCAGAAGGAGCTGGCCTGACAGTAGGGTGGAACGACCTAGGCAGGATTTAGCTATGGCACCAGTTAGGAGACAATACTTGCAAGGCTGGAATACTGGAGTAGCCTGACCCAGAGACCAATATATAGTGCTTTCTCACTCCTTACTCCCCCAATAACAAGAAAATGTTGAGTCTGGGAACCAAGGACTAAAAATAGAAATGGCCCCTCCTCTCATTATTAAAACTACTCATGGAGGTTTTGCTCTTGCCCCTGCAACTTTGGGCTAAGCCAGTCGAGAGGTATCCAGGAAGGAATGCTTCCCCTGGAAGATACAACAATGGCTGCGTCAAGTTGGAAAGAAAGGTTGTCATCTGGCCATTTTGGGCTTCTCACACTACTGAACCAACAGGTAGGTAAAGGGTTGCTTTGATGCCTAGAATGAGTGATCTGATTTGCCAAGGAGAAAGTAAAAAATTGCTTCCATGCAATAAGGGCAGGCAGGACGACGGTGGGTTCACTGGGACCCCTCTCAGTACCTCCATGTCCCTAGTAAAAGTAATGGGAAAACCACAGCAGCCTAACAAAGGTGGAATCACTAAGATTCAGCTCTTTAGGGAGCAAAGGCTAGGTTCCACACAAACAAGAACTCTGCCCCACTGAGATGCTCAAAGAGGGCAAGATCAGCCTGGAATGCATGGTGGAACAAGAATGTGATAAATGTCACCTACTGCCTTGTGACCAGTCATAGAAATGGGGCCTGCGGTAGCCCAGCATTTGAATGCATATATTAATCAATGGTTTCTTTTTGTTTTCCACTTCCACTACTATTTTTTTATTGTGCTAAAATATACATAACATAAAAATTTCATCTTAACCATTTTTAAATGTACATTCACAATGTTGTGCCACCATCCATTTCCAGAACTTTTCCATCATCCTGAACAGAAACTCTGTGCACATTAAATAGTAACCTCTCATTCCCTCCTCCTCCCAGCTCCTGGTAACCACTATTCTACTTTGAGTGCATGAATTTGCCTATTCTAGATACTCATATAAGTGGAATCACACAATACACGTACTTTTGTGTCTGGCTCATTTCACTCAGCACAATGTCTCCTCCATGTTGTAGTGTGTGTCAGAATTTCCTTCCTTTTTAAGGTTGAATAACATTCCATTATATGTTTTTTTGTCTGATCATTCATCTGTTGATAGACATTTGAGTTGTTTCTACCTTCTGGCTTGTGTGAATAATGCTGCTACAAACACTGGTGGACAAGTGTCTGTTACAGTCCCTGCTTTCAGTTCTTTCGGGCATATATACCCAGGAGTGGAATGACAAAATCACATCACGATTCTATGTTTAACTTTTTGAGAAACTCCCCAACTTTTGTCTATAGTGGCTGCACTAGTTTACATTCCCACCAGCAATGTTTCCATTTTCTCCACATCCTTGCCAACATTTGTTATTTTCTTTTTTTTTTTTTTAAATAGCCATTCTAATGGGTATAAAGTGGTACCTCCCCTACTATTTTATATGAGGAGCATTGGTAGTGATTAACTTTACAATCTAGTTCAGAGGTCACCGGATATGAGGAATCACATCTGACCTGAAACGGAGGACTCTTTAGATCCTAGACTTGAGATGAACACAATGACTGATGAGACTTTGAGTCTCCCTTGCTGGGGACAGGGGGAGAATGCCTTCGTATGATGGTTACCTTGAATTAATCAGAAGCATGACTTTTGAGATATGGGTATAGGGGCGAGAACGGATGCAGAGTAACAAAGGGGTGGTCCCTAAAAGTCCTTGGCCTGTTTGCACGAAGATCCGAAGATCTGTTCCTCACCTCTCCCCTGCTCTGATGTGTGTTGGGTTGGGGGTGAGGACAGACACGTGCAGGCTGTCTTCCATGCTCCTGGCTAGGTCCTGACAATGGGAGGCCCCAGTGGGAAACTGAGGGCAAAGGGAAAGGAGGAGCCAGGGCCCTTCTTCCCCTCCCTCTCTGCCGTGGGTGATGCATCTCTCTAGAGATGGCTCTGGCTCCCACCATGCCTCAACTTCCTTTGGGTGCCTTTGTGCTCCAGTAACATGCCTCTTCCCTTTGGCATTCCAGCTAAGAGGAGGTATTCCAGCTTTGTGCTGTTGCTAATCTATGGGTATCTTAATGTCCTTGTTTGATACTCAGATCTTTAACCTGTGTAACCCATTCCCTACATTAAATTCCCTCTGAGGTAAATATTTGAAGTGGTTTCTGTTTTCCTTGTTAGACCTTGACTTACACGAGTATAAGAGCTGATAACAATGTTTGTCTACATTTAATTGACTATATTCAATGCTACTGGGAATTGATTAAATTCTTTGGGATGAGGATTAATTAGTTCTGTTGTACAGTTAGAGAAACTGAGACATGTTAAGGTGACCTATTAAAGACCATGTAGCCATTATCTGGCAGAGGTCACCTACCTAGATTCCTAATAATACTGACTGATTCTTATCAGATGTGACAATGACACTTCCATTTAGCACTTCTGCTTTTTAAAACTGCTCAATTTTCAACCCTTTCAAAATCTGTCTAATTTTTCCATGTCAAAAATAATGGGGTAGTACTATTCTGGGTTCTTTAATCAGGTTTTCAAAAACTGTTTTTCCAAAATGATTTTAACTAAATCCTCATCAATAGGAAGTAATGAAATTGTCCAGTTATCTTGATTACGATATTTTTTTTTTCCTCCTAGAAATTGCTAAAATTCTTCAGTAGGTCTATCCTTCAATGGTTTTCATCAATGTACATTTCATTACACACTATCATGTGAGTAGCTATTTTTCATATTTAATAATAATTGCTCCTCTCTAGAAGTCCGTCTCCTCCTTCAGTGATCACCAGCAATAATTTCTCACTTGCTTTCTTTGCAAACTGTTCTTCCACCATTTAAAAGCTTGCAGTGTTCTTGACTAGTTAGATGAGGCTGAGCAGTCCTGCAAGGTGCAGAGGCAGAACTGGGAAACAGTGCAGTGGGTCCTCAGTGGGTTCTTTAAGTCAGGATGCATATGGGAGGATATCAGCAACTTCTCTTCACTCATAACTTAGAACAAATTCATTTATTTATTTATTCTTCTGGTTGAATGGAAATTGGGGTTTCTACTCACTCAGAGATTACAGCCAGAAATATTAATCATGACCATCATTAGGGCATGGGGGTCAGGGGGTAGGAGCACCAGCTCTGCCCCTTGTGCCTTTGAATCAGCCTGTTCACAGGGACACGCACAAAACACTAGACTTATGCATTTTTGGTGTTCTGGCATTGAGAGGGATCTTGGCAATTAGTCTAAACCAGGGGTTATCACCCTGGCTATATACTAAAAGCTTAACAAGAGAAGCTTAAACAAAATAACCTTACAAACTACACTTACAGAAATTCTAATTTAATTGGTCATGGGTTGGGCTCAGGTACGGGCATTAAAAACAAAACAAAACAAAACAAAACAAACAAAAAACCACACCCAGCTTTACTGAGACATAATTCATATATTATAAAATTCACCCATTTAAAATGTACAATTCAATGGTTTTTAGTACAGTCACAGAGTTATGAAATCATGACCACAATTAATTTTAGAACATTTCATCATCCCAAAAAAGAAACCCTGTACCATTAGACTCCACACTTACCCCCAACCCCCAAACCCCCAGCCCCAGGTAACCACTAATTTACTTTCCCTCTCTATAGATTCCCTTATTCTGAACATTCATATATGATTCCTAATCATATACAAGGAATCATGTACTTGGAATCTTTGTGACTAGCTTCTTTCACTTAGCATGTTTTCCAGGTTTATCCGTGTTCAAGCATTTAGCAGTACTTTTTTTTTATTACCAAATAATACCCCATTCTATGGATATATGACATTTATCATATTTATATAAATGACATATATCCACTCATTCATCAGCTGATGGACATTTGGGTACTGTCCACCTTTAGCTACCATGATAATGCTGCTATGAACATTCATGCACAAATTTTTGTGTGGATGTTTTTCATTTCTCTTGGCTATGTATACCGAGGAACAGAATTGCTGAGTCATATGGTTCTCTAACATTTTGAGGAAATGCCAGAGTGTTTTCTAAAATAGCTACAGCATTTTACATTTCTACTAGTGTTGTATGAGGGTTCCAATTTCTCTACCTTCTTGTCAACACTTATTATTATCCATCTTTTTTTTTTTCTGTAATAAAAACTGGTTTATTTGGATGAAGTGTAGCATGTTTTCAGGCACAGAAACTAGCTAGACAAGAGCTGCCTTTTAAAAGTAAATTCTATCCAAAGATAGAGAACCTACTTTATTAATCCATTTCATTATGGCATCTTTATTTTTTTTTTAATAGTCATCCTACTGGGTATGAAGTAGTATCTCATTGTGGCTTTGATTTGCATTTCCCTGATGTCTAATGATCTTTTCATGTGCTTATTAATAACCATTTGTGTATCTTCTTTAGAGAAATGTTTATTTCAACTTTTGTTCATTCTTTAATTGGGTAGTCTTTTTATTACTGAGTCATTCCTTCTTTAGCAGATTTTACTAGGAACACACTATTACCCAGGCCCTGTTCTAGACCCTGTGGTAGGTTCAAAGCTCACTAGAATGATTTCTTAATCCACTAATATGTTATGACTGTGAGTCCGAAAATACATTTTAAAGTCTGCCTGGCTCTATGAACATGTTCTTTGACTGGATCTCCCAAAGAAGACAAACATTTATCAAGCATTGTATAGAGAAAATAAAGCACATAGAGGAAGACGTGCTCATTTTGCACACTGTAGCAAAGGTGGAAACAGATCTGGTTTCTGTTCTTAGTTTACTAATGTGGGCCACAAACCACATTGCCTATCATGAGTTACAGTAGCTTTAGCATTCTCCTTCACCCAGAGATTCAAATAGGCCCTCCCTAAGACATATAAAAATTGTTTCTTATCCTGGAATTGAACTTTCATAAACACTCAACTGTCAAGTAATGCTAAAGTAGTAGAGACATAACACAGAATCTCAGAGAGTAGAACCCCTTAATAATAACAGGCACCTTCCCACTTTTGAAGACTAGCATGCTTGATTGATGGGCAACTGCCTAGCAATAAAGTAAATCAAAACCCTCCTATGAGAATGCAATTTTTGTTTCAGCTCCTTAATACACTCATAATCTACAAATGACTCAAGAGTTTATGTGGGAACAGAGAGGAGGAAGACACAAAGAAACTCCAGCATGAGTGGACTCTGAAGGGAGAAGAGAAAGATGAGCAAATGAGCAAACATGAGGAGTGGCTGGTAAGAAAGGCAAACTGAGTGGACGTTACCTCTACTAAGGACATGTTACTTTGGCAGGGTCACATGTTACCCCTGAGCAGTTGGGCAGCTTGGTCCATGGGCAGGGTTATGACAATGAAGAGGAACACTTCTACAAGTGGCCTTATTCTCTGGCCATTTAGGTAGCTGCCTGCCCAGTCTTCATTTTACATAATTTTTTTCAATGGAGAAACAATGGGGATAGTTCTGCTTTAAGTCTGTTCTTAAGTGACAGGATGTGTCACATATGCTTGGCTCAGACAAACATGCTGAGAGAGCTTTTATTAAGAGAAAGGAACCTTGAGACATGACAGCTCACCCATAACTAAAAGGGGAAAAACCCTACAATACCCATCTCTTTATTTCATCGTTTTACTCATGCTCCAGCACCTGAGATGTTAGCAATGGTAATAACAAGTTGTATAATACATAGAACACAAAAAACTGAATGTGTTGAATGCAATCACATCTTAAAAATGCTGGAATCCTTTGCTGTTTCTGAAGCAACTACTTGCCCCCAACTCTTCCAACCTGGCCCTTAATCTGAATATGTAATAGTAAGGAAGACAGGTAGGCTAATCAAAGTATTTGTGATCAATCACAATCATCTTCAAACACTTAAGTCATTTTAGGGTGACAGTACAAAGACTGACCCATCACCAAGTGTCTATGTTAATATTGGAGAGATAAGGAACAAAGTGTCTAATGCAAATACTTGGCAAAATCTTTTAATTCATTTACTGTAAACCTCTTTCTTTTCATCATACAGCTTTCCGTCCAATTATGCTTGAAGTAATGATTAATTGAAAGCCATCAATAAGAAGAAAAAAAGTGAAGAAAAATAAGAATATGTGCATGTGCTTAAATATGTATATATTTGCTTAATAACACAGGAAGGATAATCTAGAAATTAATAGATATGGTTACCCAGAGAGGTTGGGTAGTGATGAGGTGATGAAAATAGGAACAGGAGCAACATTTCTTTGCACATGCATTTTTACTTTGAACCACGTAAATGTTTCTCATAATCAAAGAATAATATTAAACTGGGTGAAAAACAAACCCTAGAACTGAATACATACAGAAACACATAAACCTGACTATATATCAAAAAGATGCTATAAACATATAGGGAAAATAATTAACTCAAATACCATTTGAATATAGAATTCTGACTGCATATCCTTAGTAGAATATATTCTAAGGACAGAAAGAATGGCAAAGAAATCTTGAACTTTACTTAGTTGGATTGTTATTGGTAGTGGTATTGTCAGTTTTTTGAAACAATTTTGTGTACGTTATAGGGTATAACAAAGGAGTAAATATGTTGATGTTATGGGGAAAACTACTATGGGGAGGGAGATAAAAATGTGGAAAATCAAAAGGTAAGAAAGAATTCTTTTGTGCTGGATTTGAATTATAAATTATATATATAATATTTATTTTATATACATTTAGGTTACGTGTATATAAACTTGTCAAAACTCATCCAACTGAAGACTTAAGACCTATGTATTTCATTGTATGTAAATTACATCCCAATTAAAAAATTAAAGAAAAAAACAATTGTTATGATTATAATGCACTGAATGTACTAAAAAATGCATGAGTACAACATAAGGGGGGGGTAGAGAGAGAGAATACAGAGGTGAAGGAAAAGCTCTTTTTCACAGAAGAATGTTAGCTAATAATGTTTCAGACAGGGTTTATCAACAGATGCTGAAACTGTTGGTGAAAGATTGCTGGGAGAACAGGAAAATCACATGGCCTCAAGGTATCACTCCACAGATTACTAATTAATAACAAAAGGAAATACAACCACCTTTACAATGGGGAGATCTGGCAGTCATACCTGAACCACATGGTCAATGTTGGCATTGCTAGTAGCAGCACAGCTGGACTTTATATGAAGCCATGCAGTGAGAGGTAAGAGATATTACCTATGTGTTGTTCTCAACAGAAATGTTCAGCCTGGATATAATCACAAAATTGTGACATGAATTCAGACCTCTACTTGGCAACTGGCCTAGACTCTTATCAAAGGATTCCATGTCATGAAAATTAGAGAGAGTTGATGAGAATATCGTAGATTAGTGGAAACTAAAGAAACATAACATAATGTGCAAACCTTGATTGAATCCTGGATTTTAAAAAATCTACATGATGTTTTTTGGGGGCACTTGGGGAAATATGAGTATGGACTATATGTTGGATAAAGTTTTGAAGTTTGGTGTGGTAGGCACAATGATGACCCTGCAAATATGTCCCTATCCTAATTGCTGGAATCTGTGGATATGTTACTCTACATGGAAAATGAACCTTGCAGATGTCAATACAGTTGAGAACCCTGAGATGGTGAGATTATTTTGGATTATCTGGGTGTACTTATAAGCAGAGAATGTTTCCTGGCTGTGGTCAGGGAGAGAGATGTGATCATGAAAGAAGGGTTAGAGAGATGTGCTTCCTTTAAAGAGGGAGGGATACCACAGACTAAGGAACAAGGATGACCTTGAGAAGCTGGAAATGCAAGATAGATTCTCCCCTAGAACCTCCAGAAAGAAATGCAGCCCTGTAGACACCTTGATTTTAGCCTAGTGAGACCTGTGTTGGACTTTTGACCTACAGAATTGCAAAATAATGAATTTGTGTTGTTTATGAAACTAAGTTTGTGGTAATTTGTTATCACAGCAACATGAAACTAACACCTGTGGTAATGATGTGGGAACCTAGGAGAATGTCTTTGTTCTTGGGAGATGCATGCTGAAGTGGTTAAGAGTCAAGGGTCATTATGTCTGTAGCCTACTTTGGGATGGATTGGCAAGAGGGAAGTGTGTGTATATGTTTGGACAGAGAACAGAACGGGTATGGCAAGAGGTTAACGGTCAGTAAATCTAGGTGAGTATACAGAATATATGTATTCATTGGACTGCTATTTCAACTTTTCTGTGGGTTTAAAATTTTCAAATTTCAAAAATCCAAAAAGCTTAAGCTCATGGAAAAAATAAGAAGCAAGAAATAGAAGGGCATTATTGGGCTTTTCAAAATCAATATCTCCCCTACTCCTGTCCAGAATAGTTATTGGGACATCAATCTCCTGGGCATCACTTCCTAGATGGATCCTTTGACAGTGCTCTTTAAGTTTCTTCCTAGTATGTTGAGTTTCTAGAAATGAAGGTTTTATACAAGGTATAATATAACATGTATGATGGTTAATGAACCAAATTAAAAACTTGAACAATATTATTAAAGCAATCAGAATCCTTGCAAACTGTTTCTGCCATTCTCATTTCAGATCTGGAGAGATAATATTTAGAATGACAGTCAATTACATGTTGACATGTTTAATCCATGAATACAAAGTTTCTTCTGTCAGTCTATATCTCTCTCCTTGTATAAGTATTTTGGAGTGGCTTGTGTGTTGTGTTCTTATGAATGAGCACAGAAAAACTTTTGTGCAACTGAGCCTCTTCTAGAAGACAAAGGGCTAGAGTTACCAAGGCTATGGCAGGGGCAAAGGGCTAGAGTTACCAAGGCTATGGCAGGGGCAAAGGTCTAGAGACTCAATTGCAGGCACCACTCGGCTAAAGGCAGCTTTGCCACTATGTGGGCACACTGTCTAAAAGAAAGACACAAAAGCATCATCCTTAGAGAGGCTAGGTTGATAGCAAAACACCAGGGTTCAAACAACTAGTCTCCACTTAGAGACTAGTTTAATCACAGGTCTTTTAAAAAGTCAATCACATTGACTTTTAATCACAGGTCAATGTAGGTAACTGTGAGAAGTCCAAATGCATATTATAGGAGATTCATTACATTAAAAAAACAAACAAATGAAAAAAAAAAACAAAAAAACGTTCCTATTTGATTCAGGCCTGCACAATTTATACAAGAAAAAAATTCCTTTAGATTTCTCTATAGATATAGTTTAATTTGCCATTTTTCTTCCCTAACAGCATAATTTTTGTTCTTCTGCCTGTATTATTAACAGTATATTCTATACATTATAAACAGTTAACTTTTATTTCTGACCAATTTCCAATTGCTAACAAAAAATTTTAGCTCAGGTTTCAGGTAAACAGTTAAGTATTTGTACTCTATAAGATTTCTCCTATGCTATTCTTTCTCTTATTTAACTCCATTATGTGTATATCAAGTAATACATGAATACAGACATATGTTCATCCAACATGAATTTATTCAGTAACTATTGCTTGACTCGTCCTATGCCTGTCATTCAACACAAAAATTCTAAAGCAATGGTATCGGCTAGGCTCTCTGGTCATTAACCCTACACCTTTGATATCAGTGTTGAATCCTGATTTGATCTAGAAACTTGATGGTTTCAAAAGCTTTTACAGGCAGGCTCTGCTTTCACAAAAATGTTTCTCTGGAAACCTCATTGGAAAACAGTAATCACCAATGAATTGACCAAATTTTCTCATAAAATAACTTGACAATTGAAGGTTGTGTTTCTGAGATATCAAATAAATGATGAATGTTTGCAAAAAAATATGCCACAAATGTAAACGTACTAAAACTAGAACCCCAAGTATTAGCTAAAAATAGTAAAATTATAGTCCAAGTTCTACAAAATGGGCAGTATGCACTATGAGGACTCAGTATACAAGGGATTCCAACCTAAAGTATAAATGCATGACATAAAAATACAACTTTACTAGACCTTTAATATGACCTAATATGAACAAACAGATACACAGACACAAAATATTATCATTTAAAAAAATACAGCCTATAAATTCTAGACTTATAGACTACCATTTATAGAGGAGGATTGGAGCTGCACAGGAGTAAGGGGGACTGCTCGAGTGGAGTACCAAGTAGATGGGTACACTGATGTATCAGTGGGCAAAGACATAGAAAAATTCTGTGAAAATGAAACTGGTAACACTAAGCAAAAAGCTAATTGTGAAGCAGCATATTATTTTGTGTTGCTTTGCCTCACATGGCATGACAGAGATGCAAAAAGGATTACTCAAAGCCCATTTTTTTCTGAGCAGTGAGACACCCTGAAGGGGTTAATTTCCTGGAACCCTCAAGAAAGAGGCATTCCTCCTTTGGGAAATTAACCCTGAATTGGGGTTCTGTCTCAGTATTTATTATCCAGGCCAGAAAGTTACAGAAAAGGAACATAGGTGGAGTTATGGCTAAGTATAGTTGAACAATAGAGGCTGGTAACATCAGTGAAATAACAAAGTGACATTTCATAATGCAATTTGCAAAAGGTTAAGTTGATCCACCAACAAAAGCTTGTTCTTAGGAAATACTGTTTTCCTACAGCAGTTTCCTCAGTAGTTTTACATAACAATAAAGCAATTTTCTTAACATATCAATCAGTAGGTTAACCTGCTCTCAAGAACATCTGTCCTTGAGAGCCAGCAACTTTGCTGTGTTACAATTCTATATCCACAACAGAGACTTTAGCCTGGGGAAAGTTTCCTGTCTTTTGCAAGCTTAACATTTCTATATGTAACTACAGAAGGTTAGGTTATACCTACAGGGCTTTGGAAACTAGGCCCTGTGAAATATATTTGCTTTATAAATGTTATTATACTCCATAATTTTGAGGCCGATGGTACCAGCTTAAAGTTATGATGTGTTGACACAACTTGGAATAAAACTGCATTAAAATGCTCTGTTAGCTTGGAACGAGGATGCGCTTTTCTTTAGCTAACCCACTCAAATAAGCCTGGCCGCTAAGTTTCCTTCATAGACGTTGCCAAACAACATTAGATATAAACAATTAGGTACAAAGTTTTTTTTAAGGTGCTGAGACTTCAAGACGTATACAGTTTTCTGCCAAGAGCCACTGTAATTATGCATTCGTACAAATAGCAATAGCTTCCTATAAAGAACATTTCTTAAGCTTCAAAATAGATTATCAATATATAAGATTAAAAGAAGCAATGATCACTTATTGTAAGCTGAAAATAATATGCTTTGGTTTTTTAACTACTGAGAATGATTATATGGTTTAAAAGTCAAAATTTATACAGCATTGAACCTTCTCCTCTGAGTATTCCAGTTTATTGACCATTTTGGTTATTTCTCAAATTGTCATACAATTTCCTTTTGAAGACACTAAATCCGTTGAGAACTGAGACACTAAACAATTGATCCCAAGCAAGGGCAACTTAGGATCAGGTCTTCAAGGCAGCTCTCTTGCAACAGAGAAGAGGAGAGATGGGGCAGGGGTCTTAGGAGGAAGACACAGATAGGAACCTCAGTGGCTAACGATACAATGGAGAAGAGTGAATGCTTTGCATAAAATTGGCAGAAAAGTGAAGATAGCTAAAGATTATAACGGTTTTTCAGAGATAAAATTGTTAGAATGACAGTGTACTTGTATTTGTAGAGCAGTAGGGAAATGGTAGTGTCACAAGGTTTGAGGATGTGTGAACATTTTTTTAAGGAAACAAAAAATTTAAACCAAAGTAATAAATACTGATGGCTAAATAACCTATAATGACAAGCACTGACCTCATGTGTCACCCCTCCCAGCCTCAGTTCTGTGCCCAAGAAACAACAATATACAACTTTAAAAAAACTATTTTTGTTTCTAAATTCATCGCATGATTACATCCATCTCTCTACAGAGTCTGTTGAAACTGCTACTTGTCAATGTATTAATTATAGACATTTTATTCTGACCTCTTGTTTGATAGATGGGTGATGATTATATCCCCTACCCCTTCCTAACATGGTAATGCTACAAGTTTTCATTTCTCTACTGGTCTCTTCTTTATATGTTTGCACATATTTTTTCCTCTAGCAGCAGCACTCACCACACTCTAAAGCATCTGCTTTCTTGCTCGAATGCCCCCAGACTGTGAGCTCCAAACCCAGGTGGGAGGCAGGGTGGGGTGAGGAGGGGGAGAGGGTTACGGGGAGGAAATGCTGGAGGAATTGATACCTGAGCTGAAGCTTGAAAGCTGAACTAGGCAGGTACGGTAGATGGGGGTGCGATGAGCAGAGGGCACTCCAGGATGAGGGAATGGGCAAGGCAAAAACTAAGAGGTCTGAAAGAGCATGGTGCCTGGGGCACCTGCAAAAGCTCAATATGGAAAGAAAGACTTGTGTGAGGAGGCAAGCAGCCCCTCGCCAGCTGGCAGGGAATTTCAGCGTGCAGCAGGGAACAGGCATCCGCAGAGACAGAAGTGGGGCAAGACTGCAGCAGGCAGCCATGGTTCTGGATGGTCTCACCAATGCTCTTGTCTTAGGAACACCTGTTCCTGCTCACCTCCCCTAGCTCAGTCACAGGCATGCTTTCCACCAACCACCACAGTGGCACAGATGATCATTACCAGCCTGATCTTCTCAAGGGCCGAGTGGGACTAAATTAGACGGATTGCTTTTTGTTTTTTTTTCCTTTTATTAAGACTCCAAATGAGAGAAAGAGGAATGCTATTAATGCACACGTAAATGAAAAAAAAAATTAAATAATCCTACAATCTGAAATTAAAAAAGAAAATGTAGAAAACAACAAATTAGTGACTTTTTAGTAGCACCAATAGATAATTACAATTCTCAAATAACTGTCTAAATACACTAGCATTTATGCAAGTATAAGAGAGATTTTAAGTTTGTTTTTTTTTATTTATTGCCAGTCGTGTGCTAACAAGAGTCACATTATTTCGATATCATAACAAAGTGCCTAATTCAATCATCTTGAACAATAATTGATATGCTTGTAGCTGAGTCTCCAGTTAATGACCTTTTTGTATAACTTTGAGATTTAATTCTACTTCTCATCCAGATTTACCTAACAATGTCTTAGATCCATCTACGACCTTCATCTTGTTTAATTGAGAGAGGAAATAAACATTTTAGTAAAGCATTTTCTACCCTTGCACTTATTTTATACATTCATGTTTCCATTTATAATTATATTTTTAAAGTCATATTAAATATTCAGAGATAGTTAAATAAATGTCTCCATTCTAATGAACATTTTGTTCAAGACAGCTAATATCTTTTTCTCTTATATCACCTTTTTCACTTGCTCCTTCAAATTTATCTGAAGATTCTTCAACAGCTATACTTATCTGGAACCTTTTAACAGATGTTACTTAGATTATGTTGAGAAACTTTTAAATTTCTAAGTGAAACTTTTCTGAAAATTATTTGTGTTCTACTTTATTCATATTATTTCTATATCTAAATACTTTTCTAGCCCTGCTAGATTTCTGCTTCTTTTGTAACCATCTAATCTGAGCTGGATGAAGAAATTGAAGCAGTATAAAGACCTAAACAAAACAAACTAGTTCGTGGCAGTGCTGAGGACTAGAACTTAGGCCTGTGAGCTTCCAAAGGGAACATGTTGCTATACAGTTAACTTTTAGGGAGTTTGCCGAAGGCATATTCTTCTAATGTGAGGCTTCTTCATTCTTTATGTACAATCTGTTATTGGGAGGGAGAGAACCTACAACAATTTAACACATTAAATATAATACGGTGAATATCAATAATAACAAATCTAGAAAAGTGCCTATATGATAAATGTCTGTGACATTAGCAGAAAATGATTCTAATATTAATCAAGATTATGATGATCAATGAAAATGAAGGAATAACTGAAATGTCCAAAAATACAAATACCTGATCCATTTTTAGGCTGGTTGATCACAGCGTAGTGGCTCTGGAAGCCAGACTATCTAAGTTCAAATTCTAGCTCTGTCATTTAGTGACTCTGTGAACTTGGGGAAGTTGCTTACTTTCTCTGCATCTCAGTTTCCTCATCCATTGAATGGGAATAATAATACTTGAAAACACATAATGTTGATATACAGTGCCAGTCACTGTCAGCTCTTATTGCTGTGATTGTTGAAATAGATTGCACAATCCATCCAGAGACTTAATTCTTTATCATGCATCTTTCTGCCTACTAGAATTCAAGACTAATTGTTGGTTTTATATATTGCTTGACCTTTATCACCTGAAAACTCTGCTCCTGGTCCCACCAATCACACTTATCCACTTAAGGATTTTCAAATCTCCCTCTAGAGAAACGATTCTTATAATTTGAAATTCAGGGGACCTGAGTGAAATGGGGGTAACAGACTTTGGGGGACTGCTTTTCTAATACACGTGGTCTTCCTAGATATTAGACAGCCCCTCATGTCCCCTCTATCTCCCCCAACACCTTACCCCTTCTGCTAACCACATCTGTAGAAAGGAAGACTACCTTTTATCAGCATATACTCATAGATCTCAAAGGATGAATATATGCATATACATGACAGGTGCAAAGACAATGCGCTAGAAAGCCTGCGTTCAGCTTCTTTGGAAATAAAAGGATATTTGCTATTTTTCTTTTTTTCTATTAAAGCCCTGGCTTGGCCTATTTTTTTCCCTTCTATTCAAAGTTAAGCCTGGAAATAATACATTTTACTTTTTAGTTAAAAAACAAGAATAGAAAAGGGCCTCGTTTAGTAATGAAGGGAACATAACCTTTATTCAATGCAAAGGGCACTGGATTCTATATTCATCTGTGCGCCAAATAGCCCTCTGAGCTTTAAAAACTAATTATAGGGGAGATTGTGACTTTTCAGTCTTTTTAGCTCATGCCATGTTCTGCAGTGCTCTAACGTGCTAAATCAAGGCTCTCTGTCAACTCTACCATACTGGAATATCAATGAACAGTGTCCTCTCCTCCTCACCTTTGCTTTCAACTTCTAAGCTGGATAGAGAATGTGACAGGCTAAGAGAAAAGAATTAATCACACTCAAAACAAAACAGATCTAAAAAATTATTTCTCTTTTGTTAAAGGAAATATAATTTGTTTTTCAAACCATGTCTACACACAGAAACATGGATGAATCTCTCAGGAATAATGCTGAACAAAAGAAACCAGATATTATGATTAAATTTGTATGGAATTCAAAGCTAAACTATGGTGAGAAAAGTCAGAAGAGTGGTTACTTTGAAGGTGCTAGAAAAGTTCTATATTATGATCTGGGAGATGGTTACCTGGGTATAATCATACCTAACATTTCACTGAGATATACACCTAAGATTACACTTTATTTCACGTATAACTCAACAAAAAATTAAGAAATATATATACAATTTGTTTTGCCTTCAAATTTATGATGGAAAGGGATATAATTCAATGAGCAAAACAAGAAAGCAAGGTAGGATCTTAATTCTAGCTTTTCTAAATAAGAAGCATGAGGTGGTGCACGGAGGTTCATCTCTTGGGATCAGCATTTTCTTCTCTGGAATAAGGCTAGAAATCACTCCCTTCAATTCTAAGACATTAGATATATCTAATAAAACTGAATGAAAATCTCTTTGCAAGTATAAAATATAATTAAGAAGTTATAAAGTAATAAGGTGAGGAACAACAAGACACACATTCATTTAAAGTAACCTGCAAAGTTGGGGAAATAATTTATCCTCCACAAATTGCTTCTAACACAACTATTAAGGTTAATAGATATGGCCAAATGAGTTCACTTAAAGAGAAGAAATGGGAATATGCTCACTCAGACCTCTTAAAAACCTGGCAGCAGGAAAATATGAATGGTAATACTGTGAAAGACTTGAGCCTGTGCCTGACCTCTGTCCAAAGGTTAGTTTGATTATTTCTACTTGGAACTCTAATCAATCAATCTTTCAATCATTGTTTATTTCTCTTGATAGAAAAAATCATGTGGTTACACTACAGCCATGACAAGGTGATCTAAATTAAGGGAAGTATGGAGAATGGGGATAGGAAATAAAATTTAAGAATTTGTAATTTAGGGCCGGCCCGGTGGCGCACTGGATAGTGCGCCGCTTGGGAAGCATGGCGGCGCTCCCACCCGAGGGTTCGGATCCCACATACAGACCGGTTCCCGCTCACTGGCTGAGCGAGGCGCAGGAGCAACGCCGAGGGTTGCAATCCCGTTGCCGGTCCCCGGTCCGGTACGGGGGCAACACTGAGGGTTGTGATCCGTTGCCAGACACGGAAAAAGACAAAAAGACAAAAAAAAAAAAAAAAAAAAAAAATTTTGT
>NW_007730167.1:37436-64914 GCF_000696425.1 Galeopterus variegatus
AAAAAAAAAAAAAACAAAAAAAAAAAAAAAAAAAAAAAGAATTTGTAATTTATTTGAGATGCTGGGGAAAAACATATTTAACACAATAAATGTTCTAAAGGAAAACCTCTCTGTGACTTTGGTATAAGCAAAGATTTCCTAAATAGAATACGAAATGTTCTATCCATAAAAACATAATAAATTGCTAAATCTTTAAAAATTCTGTTTAGTAAAAGACACAACTAAGAGAGTAAAAAGGCAACCTGTAAAGTGGGAAAAGATTGATCTATTTATCTATAACAAAGAAATTATATCCAGATAGGTAAGGTACTCCTAAAAATTACTAGAGAAAAGACAGATAGCCTAATTAAAAATTAGCAATAAATTTAAACAAATATATTACAAAAGAGGATATCCAAATGACCAATAAGTACATAAAAATATATAAAAAGGTGCTCAACTTCATTATTCATGATAGAAATGCACATTAAATGACAATGAGATACCTCTACAAGCCTACTAGAATGGCTAAAATTAAAAATATGAAAAATATCAAGTGCTGGTGAGATACAGAGCAACTGGAATTCTCATGCGCCAAGAATATAAACTTTTGCCACCACTTTGGAGAACTGTTTGGCATTGTGTACTAAAACTAAACATATGCATAGCTTACTACCCAGCAATTCTACTCCTAGAATATACCCAACAGAAATGCACACATATGGTTACCAAAAGACATAAAAGAGAACATTCATAGCAACACTATTTGAAATAGTTTCAAACTGGAAAGTGCCCATCAGCAGTACAATGACAAATGTATGGATACACACTTATATGTACATATACATATACATACACACACACACATACAACATACATACATAGACACACACACACAGAATAAAATATTTCTTTAAAAACTTGTGGTATCCACACAATGGAATGCTATATAGATAGACAGATAGGTAGATGGACAGATTACAGAGTAATGAGAACCTGTCTACAATAAGGATGAATTTTGCCAAGGTAATATTGGACATAAAAAGCGAGTCATAAAAGAATATATAATTGTATGATTCCACTTATATAAAGTCAAAAAGCAGATTAAATTAATCTGTGTAGTTGAAAGTCTAATAAGGGTAACTTTTGGAGAGGCAGGTAGTAATTAGAAGGAGGCAAAAGAAGACCCCTTGTTGCTGTGTTCTATTCCTTGTTGCCAATGTGCTGTTTCTTGATCTGGTTATTGGTTACACAAGTTGAAAAGTGTGAAAATTCACCATGCTGTGCCTTTGATATGTGCACATTTCTGTATATTTATTATGCTTCATTAAAAAGTACACATATAATAAGTATATATTCAATAAAAAGTAAATTACAAGTAACATAAAAAGAGATGGAAACTTTAAGAAGGAATCAAGAGAAAATGTTAGAAATCAAAACCACCATAACAGAAATGAAGAATGCCTTTGATGGGATCAGCCACAGACTGGAAACTGCCAAGGAAAGAATTGGTGATATTGAAGAAATGTCAATAGGAAACACTGAAGATAAAATCCAAAGAGAAAAAAGAATAAAAAGAGAACAGAGTATCTAAGAACAATAAAACAATTTAAAAAGGTATAACATATACATATGGGACTATCAGAAGGAGAAGAAAGAGAAAAAGGAAAAGAAGAAATATTT
This sequence comes from Galeopterus variegatus, assembly GCF_000696425.1. NCBI lineage: Eukaryota > Metazoa > Chordata > Mammalia > Dermoptera > Cynocephalidae > Galeopterus > Galeopterus variegatus. Next base: position 39,099 of record NW_007730167.1, read on the forward strand.
GAAGCAGTAATGACATTATGAGGATTTCATAGAACCAATGATGGATACCAAATCACAGATCTAGGAAGCTCAGAGAAAACCAAGCTGGATAAGAACCAAAAAGTCTACACCTAGGAAAATCATACTTAAACTACACAGAATCAAAGACAAACAAAAATCTTTAAGAAGCCAGAGGAAAAATTAACTATAGAGGAAAGGGATAAGAATTACATCAGAATCACATGGTTTGGAAACCATACAAGCAAGAAGAGAGTGGAGTGAAATATCCAAAATGCTAAAGAAAAAGAATAACAACTGTGATGATTAATTATATGTGTCAACTTGACTGGGCCAAGCGATGCCCAGATAGGTGGTCAAACATTATTTCTGGTATGTCTGTGAGGGAGTTTCTAGAAAAGATTAGCATTTTAATCAGTAGACCAAAGACCTGCCTTCACCAAGGTGGGTTGGCATTATCCAATGCATTAAGGGCATAAATAGAGCAAAAAGGCAGAGGAGGAGCAAATTCACTCTCTCTTCTTGAGCTGGCCCATCCATCTTCTCCTGTCCTCAGATATCGAAGCTCCCAGTTCTCAAGCCTTCAGATTTTGGGAATTACTATTTCCACCCCTGCAGCCCTATTCTTGGCCTTTGGACTTAGAATAAATTACACCACCAGCTTCCTGGTACTCCAGCTTGCAGATGGTAGGACTTCTTGAGCTCCATAATTGCATGGGCCAATTCCAATAATAAATCACTCTAGCTAGCTAGCCAGCCAGTCAGCCTGCCTGCCTGCCTATTGGTTCCATTTCTCTATTTCTTTGGAGAACCTTGATTAATACACCAACCTAGATTTCTGTACCCAGAGAAATTAGGCTTTAAAAGTGAAGAAAAATCAAGACTTTCTCAGACAAACAAAAATTGAGGGAATTTGTCACCAGTAAACCTGCCTTGCAAGAAAGGTTAAAAGTTCTTCAGAGAGAAGGAAAATAACATAGGTCAGAAATTTGGATGTATACTAAGAAAGAAAGAGCAGTATAGAAGGAATAAATGAAGGTAAAAATAAACCTTTTATATTTTATTCTTAATCTAACAGGTAATAGTTTGCTCAAAATAATAATAGCAACATTATATTTAGTGATTATAGCTTATGTATAACAAAATGAATGACAGCAATTTTATAAGGAACGGGAGAGAGAAATTGTGAATACTTTCCAATAAGGTATAGTTGACCCTTGGACATCCTGTGCAGTCAATGAAAATTTGCTTATAACTTTTGTCCCCCACCACCCCATGTTATTTAAGTAATAAATTATTTGAATAATAGTTTGCTAATAGCACACTGTTAGATAGGCTACTTAACTGTTTGGTTAGGTAAGGATACATGATATACCTAGCCAAAAATTTTCCAATATATTTATTGAAAAAAAAAATCCATGTATAAGTAGACCTGCACAGTTCAAATCTGTGTTGTTCAACAGTTTGCTCTACTTGCACTACCTGTGTAGTGGTACAGTGTTATTTGAAAGTTGACTTGGATTAGTTGTAAATGTATATTGCAAAAGCAAGGAATAAAAAAGGGAGTATAATTGACATGGTGAGAGAAAGAAAAAAAAGGAATCATACAAAATAATTAAAGCAAGAGAAGGCAGAAAAGCACAATCCATAAAAGAAAAAAAATCATGAGTTCGACTTTATTAAAATTAAAAACTTCTGCTCTGCAAAAGACACTGTGAAGAGAATAAAAAGATAAAAAGATACTGACTGGGAGAAAAATCTTTGCAAAATATGTAAGTATATAAGATAAACTACTGGTATCCAAGATATGCAAACGACTCAAATCTCAACAATATGAAAACACATAATCTAATTATAAGTGAGCAAAAGATCTGAACAGACATCTCACCAAAGAAGATATGCAGATGGCAAATAAACATATGAAAAGATGCTCATCATCATATGCCATCAGGGAATTGCAAACTAAAACAATGAGATATCACTGCACACCTATTAGAATGGCCAAAATCTAAAACACTGACAACACCAAATGCTGACAGGGATGTGGAGCAACAGGAGCTCTCATTCATTGCTGGTAGAAACACAAAAGGATACAGCCACTTTGGAAGACAGTTTGGCAGTTTCTTACAAAACTAAACATACTTTTACCATATGATCCAGCAATCTCATTCCTTCATATTCACCCAAATGAACTGAAAGTCTCAAGACTACACAAAAACCTGAACACAAACATTTACAGCAGCTTTATTCATAATTGCCAAAACTTGGAGGCAAATAAGATGCCTTTCAAATATGTAAATAGATAAACTGTGGTACATCCATAAAATGGAGTATTATTTAGAGATAAAATGAAATGAGGTTTAATGCCATAAAAAGATGTGGAAGAAACTTAAATGCATATTGCTAAGCAAAAGAGCCAATCTGAAAAGGCAACATACTGTATGATTCCAACCATATGCCATTTTGGAAAAGGCAAAACTACAGAGACAGTGATAAAGATCAGTGGTTGCCATGGGTTAAAGGCATCCAGGGAAGGAGGGATGAATAGGAGGAGCACAGAGGATTTTTAGGTCAGTGAACTATTTATCTGCATGATACCGTAATGGTGAATACATCCTTTATACATCTGTCAAAACCAGTAGAATACACAACACAAAGAGTGAACCCTAATGTAAACTACAGACTTTAATTAATAATAATATATCAATAGTAGCTCATCAGTTGTAACAAATGTACTATACTAATGCAAGGTGTCAAAAATAGGGGAAATGGTAGGGGGTAGGTTGTAAGGGAATATTGGGAACTCTGTAGTTTCTGTTGATTTTTTTCTGCAAACCTAACACTGTGCCCCCGCCCAAATAAAGTCTATGAATTTTTAAAAGTTTGTTATATGTATAAATATAGTTTTCTTATACTAATTTAACTAGCTGACAAGTATCTCTGAGATAATGTGAATAATAAAGAAGAAAAACATAAATAGGAAAGCTTTAGGTTATATTACACATGAACTTTTGAATATCACGGTTTTGAGGAAGTTTAACATGATGTTATAGAACATCTTCATAACAATGTTGGTAAAAATATGGCACTATAGTGCACCGATATACTGTAGTTAACTTCGTGAGCAGGAAGACTTATTTATCTAGTTGCAATCCACATTCTGAGAAACAGATGAGCCCACAGTTCCATAATGGATGAAAAGTAAAATATTGGCCATACTTCTTTTATTCCTCTTCTGGTCTTTGCTTCTTTAAAGTGCTTTTATTTTATTTTTACCATTTATTCATTTACTTCGATGGGCAAAAGACAATAAGAATAAACCTAATCTTAATATGACAATTTATCACAGCCATCATTTTTCTATTTTACACAGCTCTAAAATGACAGAGATGAAAGTGTTTTACTGTGGGAAGCCAGCCACATGGAAATGAGTACCTTCATCAAATTGGGCCACATGTTCATAACTAAGTAAATCATTTAAACCACATGAAGGTAAATGTTGAGTGATAAAGCCGAGAGACCTTACTTTGTCAAAACAAGTAGAAAACAATCCAAGATAATACAGTGTGTGTGAACACGGGACATCTGTAATTTCTAGAAAGTCCAACTAACATTTCTATGAACCGAAGTACATGTTAGGAATAACTGTAACATGCTCTGTATGGGTAGGAATCTTATCTTATTGCCATGTTTGTATGGTATGGCATATAATAGGGTCAATTCAGCTTTGCTGAATAAATGAATGAATGAATGAATGATGTTTTCTCCTAAGAGGGGAGAATGACCTACAAATTAAAAGATATTTTAACTCAACTTAGCAGTTCTCCAAATTTGATTCACATCAATTCCTTCTTCTAAGGTTCTGAGCTCAAGGCATATTTGCATGGGAAATGCGGTGAGGCAGAATGGAAACAGATTTTACTAAGTTCAAGTAATTGCTGCTTGATCTTTAGAACTGGTCAAAATTTCACGTAAAGAAAGGATTAGCTAAACAGATGTTTATTCTTATGTTTAGTACAACTTGGAAAATAGACCTTTTACCTTATGAAATCTTCCTCCTCTTCTCTCTTTGGCCTCAGCTGTTTGGGTTGGGCCATATTAATCCAGTTAGGTAGAGATTTCAAGAGTCTGCTGATATCATCATCTTTTGCCCAAGATGCACTGATGACAAGTTTTTCCTCTGACTGGACAATGCCCCTAAACACAGCCAACAGAAAGAAGACACTTCAGCACAACGCCTGGTATTCATACAGCATTTTTCATCTACCTTCACTGAAGAAAAAAGCTATTACATCCGTCTCTCTTTTTAATATAATCCATTATCTGAATTGGAGGTTATGAGATCCATTAATAGGTCACTTTACTGGGAAATACCATTTCTAGATTTCATTCTTAGTTTCCTAATTGCTGAGTAACTGTGAGAGCTAGCACTACTAATTAATTCCCCTTATAGTTAATCCCTTAGGATAAATAAAAGTGTATAGTAGGTCTGGGGGAGGGGGTAATCTTTTAAGAAAATGTTGGATAAATAAAAAGTGGGGTGGCCATATAAAAGAATGCTATTAAATTACAACAGAAAAGGTACCTAAAAGGTGACAAAAGGGTTACAAAGGTTGTTCTCTCACTTCTTGATTTAAACTACCAATTAGTTCTACTTGAAGGTATTTTTTGAACTATGGACACCCCTCTATTCAAAGCAAATCTACCATCATAAAGAAACCCTCTGCCCCAGATGTCAGGCAGAAAAAGCCTTTGATTATTGCCATCTCCAGTGGGCTTTGACCAAAGACCTAGAGTTGACAGGCTTCAAGTCCTTTAATAGGGCTCATGGGTTAGCTATTAACAAGGCACTTACAAGAATCTACCTGTAAATTCATCTTAAATGTTCAATTTCAACTTAATTAAAAATCTTCTCTTTCTATTCAACACTTCCATCACTATAACTAATTTCAATGGTCTAAAAATCCTCGTCAGCAATACTAGGCAACAGAAATGACATCTATTTATAAAGGGAGTGCTAATTAGCTGGATACCCTTCTGAAGCTGACCAAGACTCCAGGAAGTTCCCCCCATCGTGGAGAGAAATCTATTTTGGTATAAGGGTCATAATGAGGGCCATTACATACTTCCAGATAAACAATACATATGATAGGATATGTATGTATGCATTATATCTGATAAAACCTCCCTGACTCAACACCCAATTTAATGTTTGTAGATAAAAGACCTCTCCAAAGTCTACTCTATGATTTAACCCACTGACTGCTGTTTGAAATTTTTTTTAGTTATGTTTGCCATTTCTAGATTTTCTATTTGGCTGTTTTACAAATCTACTGGCTGCCCCCTCCAAAATGTCCTGTTCTTGTATTATGGATTCTATTCTTCCCTTTACACCTAAACCTTGGCAACAACAGCCTGACTCAAGGTATCATGATCTCATGTTGCAGGCAGCAATATTGTCCTGGTTTTCATAAAATAGTTAGAATAAATAAGAGAACTATGGGTGATCTTTAGAATTCTTCCATTCATTATAAGCAAAAGTTTTCTAACAGTAACTGTGCTCAGAGATACAAAAATTAGACTACAGAACCTTCTTCCGTCCAATCTCTCAAGTTACCCTCTCACTGACACCGCCTATTCCCTCCTTTCTCTTGTGATTTCCATGTGTCTTTTCTGTAATATTTATGAATTAATCCAACAATCTAACTTTTACAATCTTATGCTTTCTTTGCTGGGTGCAATCTCATAGAATGGTACCACCTTGGATTTATGATATTCTCTTGGACCTCAATGTTCGCTGGCATTCTTTATGCCTGTTTCTGATCAGCTTCCTCTCCCCACTTCCCTCAGCGGCTAGTTTTTAACCCTTTGCCTTTTCTGTATTTCCTCAGTGTTTATCCTCACATACTTTCTATTTGAAAGAGAAAGGAAGGGACCTGAGTACATACTTTCAAACATTCTACCTCCTACCCCCCAATAGAAATATGTTCAAATCTGCTTCATGCTCATTTGTTTCCAGTAATCCCTCTAATTAGGCTCTTGGGGATCCTTTCTCCCCCAATTATCCCCTCTTTTTCCTGAATTTTTAGTATCTCCTCCTCAATATATTCCTCAACCCCTATGTTATTTTTTCAAAACAATGACTGAGTGAATGAATGAGTATCTTCCCTGATCCAGCATTCCTCTCTAACAAAGCTCCTCTCTCCTTCAAAGACACTCATCAAATGAGTTACAAACCTAAGTTCAGAAACCTGCTCTATGGGTTCCACTGGTTCCAAATAAGTTTTTAAAAAATTTATTTTTTCTTTTTTGGTTTAAGTTTCTCCTCCCTACATGGGTAGTGCAAATTGAGGTCCTTACTTGCAGGTATCACATGTGTGGGATGCTGATTTCTTTTAGGGGCTACTTTTCTACTCCAGGTTGGGTGGCTCATTCTCAGGTCCAGAGTTTTTCTGGTTCCATTCATGAATGGAATAGCCCCTAGCGTGACTTCTGCACAAATAAAGCTCCCTCTGTGTCTTGTAGGTGTTAAAATGCCAGCCCCATCTGACTTCTATATGTGGTCCTGATACCCACGTGGGTCATTCATGTCAACGTTTGCTTGTTTCTATGGCTTTTAATTCGTCTTTCATTCATAGCATCTGGAGAACTCTTTCTTCCTTTTGAGTTTGGATGCATATTTAAAATACTTTTAAAGTTATAAATCTTTATTCAGAATTTCTATATGCTAGGAACAGAAAAGGGGCTTCCGAAATCTATTTACTCCACACTTTTGACAGGAAGTCAAAATTCAGTCTCAAACCAATTGGAACTAGGGTTCTAAAATCACTATTCCAGCAAAATTGCTCCACCATCCCGTAGGCATGCTTTATGCTTCATGCTCTTTGACCATTCTAAAGCATCCTATATTTTTGATTACTCTCTTCTTGAAATATTACTTCTTTGCTTTCCACGTCATCATTTTCTCTTGGTTCTACTCCTGCCATCTTAACCTGTTTCTTAGCCAGACCGATGGCTCTTTTCCGCTGTCCATGCTGTATATGTGGTGTTCCACAGGACTCTGCATTTCTCACTGGGGCAATCTCATCTTCTTGCCGGACTTGACCCACCTATATTTTGATGACTCCCAAATTAATATCTTCAGAGCAGCCCACTATTGTAAGTCTTGGTCCTGTGTATCCAAAGGTTTACTGGAGAACTCTACTTGAAAGTCCCACCATCATTTTAAGTTAAAATGAGTCAAAAGCAACTCACTTATTACCTGCCTCTCTCTCTCTCTCGAACGAACCATCTAGTCTTCCTTATTCAAGTCATCGTGTTACCCACCATCACCATGTCCTACCAATTCCACCTTCTTCATACCTTATAAATCTGTCGTTTCCTTTCCAGGTTCACTGCCATTAACCTATATTTAAACCCTCATTATTTCTCACTTAAACTTGGCAATAACCTTGTAACTGAGTGTCTTGCCTAGCGCTACAAGACCATCCGTCCAACTCATCACACTAGTCAGAAGAGACATTTTTCTAAACTACAAATACAATCACATTATTCCCCTTCTCAGAACTTTTCAGTGATGCCTAATTCCATATAAAACAAAGACCGGGCTTAGCAAGGCATAACATCTACCTTCCCAGCTTTGTCTCCTGCTATTACCTTCCTCCTTTGTCTCTGTTCACTATTCCCAGTCCAGCCCCTGCCTGTGTTGGCTGACCACCCTATCCACAATGAGAATTCTAATGTTTCTGGAATGGGATGCACTGTTTCCTGCTTCTGTGTGTCCTCTGCCTACAGAGCTTTTTCTCACCTTCCAAGCTGTTTGCCTCTATTACCCAGCATTGCTCTGATTCCTCCCTTGGTACATCTGGGTTCTCTCTTTCAGGCCTCATTACCCTTATGCCAGAGGTTTTCAACCTTCACTGCACCTTAGAAGCACTTGGGGGAGCTATTTGAAAAACTAGACACCAAGGCCATACACAAGACCAAGTAAATCAGAACCTCTGGCAGGTGGGACCCAGGCAACAGAATTTTAAAAAGCTTCCCACATGATTCAAATGTGCACTGAAGGGTGACAAGCACTGTCTTACACAGACCTCTACTCTCACTAGTCCTAGTGCACTTTTTTACAAGTTGGAATCCCACACTGATGAGTTCTCTGAGGGTAGAGTTGATTTCTTCCTAGTTTTTATGTCCCTAGTACCTAGCACAATACATGGTATTTGTAAGGTGTATAAAAACTGAACTGTAGGGGCCGGCCCGGTGGCGCACTGCTACAGTGCGCCGCTTGGGGGTGCGGTGGCGCTCCCGCCGAGGGTTCAGATCCCACATACAGACCGGTTCCCGCTCACTGGCTGAGCGAGGTGCGGGCGCAGCACCAAGGTTTGCGATCCCGTGGCCGGTCCCGGTCCGGTACGGGCGCGACACTGAGGGTTGCAATCCATTGCCGGTCACACAAAAAAAAGACAAAAAGGAAAAAAAAAAAAAAAACTGAACTGTAGATAAAAATAAGCCCTCTTGGGGCTGGCCGTTTACCTCAGTTGGTTAGAGAAAGGCCTTACAACACCAAGGTCAAGGGTTCAGTTCCACCACACCAGCCGACCACCAGAAAAAAAAATGCTCTCTTCAGTTTTAGGAGTCTAGTCTTATTAAACTAAAGCCATTTTTGTGGTTTCCCTTTTCTTCTCTGCACTAAACAACTTAGATGAGCTATCAGATCATTTGGCGTTTAACCTCATCACAGTCACTCCGCGCATGCCCTTCAGCATGCCTCTCTGAATTCAGCCCAAGTCAGAATAATGAATATGGGTGTGCCCCCTCTGAAAAAAATCCAACATAAAAAGTTCCAACTTATAAAACAAAAGAAGCAAGGTATGGTTATTGACAAGCCTTCCCTTCTACTGCACTTACATCTAGGTGGCCCATTGTAGGAAAGTCTCCTCAAAAACTCACTTTCTCTGTAAAGAATTTGTTGACTGTGTCAGCTTACTGTGATCTCTCCCTTTGGGAAGGAAACAAACAAAAACACTCCTTTCATACCATCTACGTCACAATTAGCACTTTGTCCTATACAATGGGGTTGGTACGTTACAGCCTGTGGGCTGAATCTGCCTATCAGCTATAAGGTAAGAATAGTGTTGACATTTTAAAATAGTTTTTGTAAAATTATTATTTTTTTCTTTTTTTTTAAATTTAATTTTTATTGAATTAAAATTGATTATACATATTTTGGGGGGTCAACATTGAGATATATTGATCAAATCAACATTACTAGCATATATATTGTTACAAATCCTAATTATTCTTTATGCCCCTTGTCCAATCCCTTCCCATCCCCTTTTCTCTCCCCCCTCCCCCCTGGTTTTTGTAAAATTAAAAGAATAATAATATTGTGTGATATGTGGAAATTATATAAAATTTAAATTTTGGTGTCCATATCTAGAAAGAATTTTGGCTAGTTCATTTGATTCCCCTTCAACCCATACTACAGGTTAAATTCTGCTCCACAAGAGTTAGAAGCTCAAACGCAATTCATTTTTCCAGCGTCTAAATATTTGAGCCCATCCATGCTGGCCCACATCTGCTATAGGTTCAGGAAACAGTTTGGGTATATAGGTGTGAGATGGTATTGGTATACTTTGGGGAGCTAGAATTTTCCATTTTAGCACTATCTGGAATGCAAAAAGATTACCTTGGTGGGACACTACATTAAAGGTACCCAAATTATTTTGTATTGCATATTGGAATAAACTTCAATCCCAAATGCAATTCCAAATATTCTAATTTGAAATATTGGCATTGGTTAACAACATACAATTATCCTAAAAGAAAATCTTCATTCAAGTGACAACATTTCCACTCTGACCCAATGCCTTTATTAGTTTTTGATTTTGTGATAAACTAGATCATGTGGGTTACAAAATTCTAGGACACATCCAAATAACCTCAAAAAAGTGGAGCTACATCTCCAACAATTATTCCAAGAGAGGAGTAGGGTTAATCATCCCTACCAGAACTATAATCTAATTAATTCACAGCTCAATGGGCCACAGACAGAGCCATCTGTGTAACTATTTGTACCTGTTCCCAGGAGGAAGAGGAAAATAGGTATACCTCTTGGAACAGGTGATAAAGCTTCCATGAGAAGGGTCCACTCTCTAGATACAGCTGAGTGCATTTCATTCAGAAAACATCTGCTGGTGTTGACCGGTTTGATGTGCTTGGCTTCCTCTCTGGAACAGTTGGGAAGTGCAAGTGTGCATGGTCCCTGGACACAGCTGGGGTGCTGAGTCTTTCATTAGGTAAACAACTAGGGGCAGGTGGGGCTAATTGGATTCAACTGTTTGGTGACAGCCTGGGCATGATGTTTACTTTGCCAGACCGAATCTTTCAGATATGTTGAAAACTAGGAGTCGGGCTAGACAAATGAACTCTGGGCAAGGTTGGTCTACATTAAACTGCTGTAGTCCAATTTAGACTGTGAATGACTGGACCTGCAGCAGGCAAACCTGCGGTGCAGTGTCCAGCAACACAAGTGATAATGACAACTAGGGTAGCAAAAATAAGAGTGAGTACTATGCTGCTGAATAAAACAACAAAGCAAACACAAAACCGAGACTAAAAAATCTCTTAAGATAAAATAAAGCAGAATAAATAGAACAGAGAAACATCAGATCGTCTTTGATACCACACTCAATGCTGGTCAGAGGGCATTATGATGGTGTGTATTTCTACCTGGGAATCACAACAAAACACCGGATAATTCTGGAGATGGTTCACGTGAAACAGAAAAAATTCAAGGGGACTCGAGGAAAAAGGATTTGGAATCTGAGAGTTTACAGAAGTTAATTCTTGGGAATAACTCAATAACAACCTTTGAATAGACAAGTTCTCACATGAAGGGTCATAATTGTTTGACATTTAAGAGACCAAGAAGAAAAGAATTATAACACAGACAGTAGACCGAGAATTAATATAAAATCTGTCTCAACTGCCAATGTTCAGATTTTTCTTATGATAAGCAAATTTAAATATATTCTGTATTTGAATATCCTTACGATCTTTATAAAAAGATATGAGACTAGAAAATTCCCTGTTTAAACCTTGCATGTCTTCCCAGTGAACTCAGAATTAAACTCATTCCCTGGCCTCGAGATCCTTCATCAATGGTTCTTAAGGCTGGCTGCACATTAAAACACCTGGGAAGCATTTAAAAAATTTATCACTGTCACAGTCTGAAGTGGGGCTCAGCATGGATATGTTTTAAGCTCTCATGTGATTCTCCTGTGCAGTCAGAAGTGACCCAAGTGATCTGACCCCTGCACCCGTCTAACCTCACTCAGTATTCAATCTCTGCTCTAGTTAAACTGACTGGAATTCATGGAAACTTTAAGCTGGTTCCCATCTTCAGACCTGCTCCTTCCTCTGCCTGGAATACTCTTCTCCCACATCTCCATGTGGCTCCTTCTCATCCTTCAGAACTGAGCTCAAACACCATGTCCCCAGTGAAGTCTTTCCTGATGCTGCCTCTGTAATCACATCATCCTTATTACTGAGAAATTTCTTTTATTTATTTGTCACTTGATTATTATTTGCCTTCCTCCATGAAAGTGTAAAATCCATGAAGGCAAGGACCTTGGCAAGCTGATTCACTTCTCTACCCTTAGCCCTAGAATAATGCTGGCTCCTAGAAGTGCTCAGTAAGTAATTGATGATTGAATGAATGATAAAACGAAAGCATAAAACACCAGGGAAATAACAGAGGGCATAAAAATATCTTTCTTATGACATCTTACTAGCAAATATCAAAAATACCATCAATGAATTAATTTAAAAGCAAATAAGGAAACACCACCAACGGCAGCGACAGATAATCATATTGGTTAACACATTTAGCATTTGCCATGAACTAGGTGTTCTTTTAAGCACTTTATGTGTATTAACTCTTAATCCTCACAACAATCCTGCATGGTAGGTATTATTATTATTATTCCCATTTGATAGATGAAATCCCAAGCCACAGAGGTTAGGGAACTTGCCCGTGGTCAACCAGCCAGTGAGGTAGAGCCTGAACTGAATGCAGACCTACCATTCTGGAGTCTGTGCTCCTAACCATTAGACTGTCTCTCTAAACCATGTGAAACATTTTGCAGGCTTCCTGTTTCCTTTTTAATTCCATCGTCTCTCCTTTGGCCTTTAGATTCAGACAGACTTAGCTTCTAATGCACGCACTGCCTCTTCCACATTCTGTGACTTTTGCCACGTTATTAACTTTTCTGAAACTCTGTTTTCTGATCTGAAGGTAGGGACACTCTAATTTAACAGAATTGTTGTGACTAACTATAGTTGGTAATAACTATATAGACCCTTTCACAGTGGCCATGTGTTTTACTGATTGTTTATTTCCAGTCTAGTCCAGGTCCTTATTACTTTGCATCAAGGTTACTGCAACCGACTCCTATCTGATCAAGGTAGACTGAGTTAGGTACTGGAAATGAGAACTGGCTGCTCACTATAGAATTTGCAGGACACCTGGCTATGTGGACAACATCTGTAGTTGGCTAGGATGGCAGGTGATGAGCACTGGAAAAATGGAGTGAAGGTATTCACTTAACAAACAAGCATGAAAGGCCTATACAGAGACATCGTGCTAGATGTTGGAGACAATTATGTGAAAAAAAAACATAGTAACTTCCTTCTAGAAGCTGAGAGTCCAGACCAGTGATTTCTAACCAGTAACAAACATGAGAATCATTCTGGGGAGCTTTTTAAACCACACTTCCCCAGGCCCAACTCTCTGTGAGCCTAGTGTGAGAAATCAGTATGACTGTTTGGAAATTTCTCCTAATAACTCTGATGTGAACCCACAGTTGAAAAACAATGTTCTAGAAAGAGAATGACATGAAAACCAATAACTGTTCAAATAACACATTAACAAAATTAAATTGTAATACAATGGGATAAATTCTAGAATAGAGTTATACATTATAAATGATAGGAACACATAATAAAAGCTCACTTGCACAATGTGCTCTGTGAAAAATATACTGTACATTTTTTACAATGATCTTTTGTATCTATTTAATATTTAATAAAAATGATTATATATCAGTGTTAAGATATCAGAGGCAAGAGGGTGGCAGAGATGACACAGTTTTAAGAGGCAGATCAGAATACAAGCTTGCATCTTGCTTGCAGAGGGTTTCTCTGGCATATTCCCCTGGCTCTTCTAGGCTCAGTTAGCTAGGCTGGCAAAGGCTGCAAGGTAAGCTCAACTAGGCTCTCATGCCTACAAGAACCTAGCCTCTGGCTGCATAGGAAAACTGAAGGCGTCTTCATGAGCCACCACAGCCCCTGGTGTCTAGCCTCTATCTAACACAATGGGGCCAGTTAGAGCTTCTTAAAACACCACTTAGATCACGTCATCCTTCTCACCAAAACCTATTTTAGTTACTCTTACTTACAATGGGAAACTTTCAAAACTCCCCTTTCCTGACCCTTCCTACCCAACCACACTGTCCACTCTAGTCATTCTGATTTCCCAACCTTTCCCCCACACATCACGTCCATCCACACTGCCCGCTGCTTGTGCATCCTGTTCAGTCTGGCAGGGATTTCCTCATTCATTCAACAAACACACCAAGGGCCAGCAAGGTGCCCGACCTGATTTCTGCCATCAGCGAGTGCTAGTTTATCTTTATCTCACTCTTTCTTCATGTTCCGGCATGAGTTCTAGCTCCTCTGCGAAGAAGTGGTGAGAGGTGTGACCTGGGGATGGTTATACTTCTCCTAAAAAATAACATGCTTGTGTCTTATTATCAATTGAGCCTCTACTACTAGAGAAGAGGTTTTATTTGTATTCTCTACCAGGCCCAACACAATGCAGAGTCCCCTCCCTCCCCCTGAAAAAAATTAATTAATGAACTTTTGCTAAATTGGAACAGTCAGAAACTTCAGAAAACTGTGACTTCCAAGCTTTAACTTATGGTCTTGGGACACACAAGCTGCTGGTTGTATCTTAGGACAAAGAAGACAAGACAGGGGAGTGAAGTGCTCAGCCTGGGAGGAGCCGACTCATGGACTGATGGCCTGACTGCGGATGCAGCGGCGCAGTACAGAATTCACAGCTGAGCTTTCCTTTAAACCCCAAGGCTTACGGCTAATTAAGGAGAAGACTTCTAGTCCTCACTTCCCTTTTAGGAAACCTCTCTTTATCCAAAGCATGTAACATGACATCATTATACGGTATCATCTTTCTCTCCAGAGTGAGGTGCTCACAGAAAGGTGACATGTTTTTGACCTTTCCTCAGATCTCTAAATTCCCAGGGACTGCTCAGGTTCTCATGGTAAACTTGGAAAACAGGCCGACTCTCAGCAGAGGGCATTGTGAGCTTATGGACTGGATCATTTCTGTGAAAGATATCTGCTGAGGATCACGTGGGAAAAAATCAGAATGCAATGTTCCCCCACACCCTTCCTCCTTCCACAATGTTATATCATTTTGGATCATTTGAATTGTATATGGCTTTCTATTTAAGTCAGTCATTTGCTGGCAGCAAAACTAGAACATTTCCTGTTTTTCCTCTCACTGTAATCAGGATTTGGCTGTCCAAATTAGGACTGCCCTAATTACTCCTCAGCAGGTGCCAATCTGGGGGAGAGCAATAAATGGGAAGAGAGGAAGTAAGGACATTTCGCATCTTCAGACTGATTCAGTAAGAAAACACTTTGTCCCTAAGCCTGAAAACCCTGATTAAGTAACAGGCAACACCCACCATGGGGTCATGTGTTGTGCGTGAGTGTGCATTGCTGTGTAACAACCATAAAGATGACTTTCTATTCATTCCGCATCAAACTTCACAGAACTACTTTTCCCCACCCTGAGATAAATTCAACCTCGCCCAGTAATTCAGCACTTGTGGTAGATTGCCTCCAGATATTCCACTGTGATCCGATAGTGGGCCCCAACAAGTAGATGTAATTCCAGAAACTTTGGCCAGAAGGGATACCAAAGTGGCATAGTCTCTTGTGGGTAGGAATCAAGATATTCTTGATGACCACAGAGGTGTCTTTAACCAAAAACAATGGCTATATTCCAGAAATAGTACAAGGAAGATACAAGTTTGCAGTCTGAACAAAATGGTGAAATAGAAATGAGAGAGAAATAACTCAATTCCTATAGAAAGGACTGAGCATGGCATCCTTCCTAAAATCGATCACTCCACTTGTGCATCAGATCCCACCCCTACTCATCTAGCCAAAAACATAATTTCAGTGGTTTTCCCCTTTCTTTCCTATGCCAACAATTTTCCCTCTCTCCTAAATCATTTCTTCAAATACAAATATGCATTTATTTCTCCTATTTGAAATAAAACATGAAACCAGAAAAAACCTTTTATGTGACCTCACTCCTCTAGCTATTACCCCATTTCTCTGTTCCCATTTGCAACAAAATTCACTATAAAAGTTTTGCTAGTATTTATAATTTCTCTACTCCCATTTTCAAGTCCACACCAGTCTGGTTTTCATCCCTATAACTCCACAGAAATAGCTCTTGTGCTGGTCACCGATGACATCCGCATTGCTAAATTCATCACTCAGTCCACGCTCAGTGCTAATGATAACCTAGTAGCAGCACTTGCCCCAGCTGATCGCCCCCCTGCAACTCCTTCACTTGGTTTCCATGATGCCACATTCTCTTGATTTTCTGCCACTTCACAGGTTATTGCTTCCTAGTGTCGTTTGCTGGTTTCTCCTCATCTTCCAATTTCTTAAAGTCCAAGGTCCTCTTCTCTGACATATACGTGTACACTCACTCCAGTGGAGATTTCATCTAGTCCCATGGCTTTAATACTGTTAACCCATACTATTTATATGTCGATGTCTATCTTCATGCCAGACCTCTCTCCTTTTGGGGCATATATCCTACTCCATATCTATATGGGGATGTCTAATAGATACTCCAAATTTAAACACTGTTCTACTTGCCCCCAAACCTGCAGTGCCCTCTGTCTCAATAGCTGGCAACTCCATCTTTTCAGCACTCAAATAAAAAATCCCAAGAGTCATTTTGACCACTTTCTTTCTGTCTGCCCTATATCCTATTGAGCAGGGAATTCTGTCGGCTGTCTCTTCAAAATGCATTTGGAACTCAACCATTTCTTACCATCTCTGCTGCTCCCAACAATGTGAGCTGTCTTCATTTCTCACCTGGATCACCTCAACAGCCCTGGCCTCCCTGCTTCCATCCTGGTCCCTTTACAGCATATTTTCAATACTTACCTTTTAAAATGTAAGTAAGGTCATGCTGCAAGGCACAATTCCTGCAATGACCGCCAGTTTACTCAGAGTGGAACTCAATGTCCCTGTCCTGGCCTACAAGCCTGTTGTGGCCGACTGTTCCCTCTTGGCCACTCCCTGACATCCATCTCCTTGCTCACTTTATTCCAACCGTGCCTGCCTCCCTGCTGTTCCTGAAAAGTGTCATGCAGAGTCCTGCCTTATAGACCTTGCCCACTGCCAGTGCATTCTTTCTCCAGATATCTTATCTAACTCCTTTAAATCTTTCCTTAAACCTCAACTCGACAGGCCTCCCTGGGGACACCATACTTAGAATCACAGCCTCCTCCTCCCACACTCCTGAGTCTATCCACCCTACTCCATTTCTTTTCTCTACAGTGCTAGTATCTTTTTTTCCTTTTTTCCAAGGTCAGGCCCAATGCATTTGACAGCAAGGCAGAGTAACTAACTCTGACCTGTTAGCAGAAAACTTGAAAAGTATTTACTGAATGTTATCTATGTGCTTGGTACTCGATGGATACAAAACAATAGATATGAATTCTGCCCTCGGCTTACAGTGAAGTTAGCAAAACAAGGAAGAAACACATGTGATCTTTTTGTGTATCTGTACCCTCTACTAGACTGTAAGCTCCATGACAGTAGGGTCTGTATTCACCATATGCACAGCTGCCTACTATAGTCTAGCCCTGCCCACTCAACAGATAAGTGAATAAATGAATGAACATGAATCAATGAAGTAACAATAAAAGACAGTCTTTGCATAGTCGTGTACCAAAGAGAAGGGTAAAGAATTAAAGCTAGAAGCAGGTAGAGAAGTGAAGAGAGCTAAGTGGACAGTTAGTGGGTTTGGAGGTGAAGTTAGAGTTGGACCTTTCCATGGCCCGCAGAATAAAGCAGCTCTCCCTGCTGGTTGGAGCCCGACTTTGGGGCCCTGACTGTGCCCTATCAAATGTGTAAAGCATTCTCAAGTGATGATATAAAGTGGCAAATGCCTCAAAGTACTTATTATCCTCTAAAATTCTTCGATACATTTATGCATTATACTTATTATCTATCTCTTCTCTCCCAACCCCAACAGAATGTAAACCCCATGAAAGCAGATATTAAATCTTTCTGGTTCATTGCTACATCTACGAATTCTTGTTACAAGTACTCATAGTCACTAAACATCTGAGGAATGAATAAAATCCTAGAAACCAAGCAAATGAATTGTTTTCAGGATAGAGTAATCAACTGTGTTAACGGTTACTGAGATCAAAGGATATTCTGACAGGTTTAATAAATTTAGGCAAGGATCCTGGGATACTGAAACAATTCAAGCCTAGAATCACAGCACCACTACTGGAAGTCTCCTGATGGGGAAAAATGCCTGAGAGCAAACCCTGACGTTCATAAAAGAAAAAGAAAGTAAATTACAGAAATGGGGTAAATTTGGAATTATAGGCAAAGTTCTGGACAGATTATTAAAGATACTTTGTGAACAATAGGAAAGTGGAACTCACCAGGAGCCAGGAAGATCTCACAAAGAACAAGTCACATGACTTTATTTCTTTCCTAACTGACTTAAATAAAGAAATGGTAAATTTGGCTCTTGGTTGTCTTGACCTTGCTTCCAGTGGCAATTTAAAAGCTGCCCAAGAGGAGAATTCTTAAATAACAGCTCAACAAAGCAGGGAGAAGTGGGTCCTAAAAGTAAAGGGATGGGAAGATTCCTGAATGAACACCTAATATTATCTTGGGGAGACATGAGGGAGGGCTGGTTGCATGAGAAGGATCAGGACTGAGAAGACACCAGCAAGAAATATGGTAAAGGCTATTTATTATAGGGCAGATGATGAAGTATAAGGGCTACCGTAATGGGTGGTGGTAAAGGCAATCATTGTCATCATTGTCACTGTCATTATCAAAATGGCAGCTAATCATTTTGCAGGGAGCATACTGTTTTGCTAAAAACAGCTTTGAAAGATTGACAGGCTGAGTAGCTGTTCAAGGTCATACAGCTAGCAGGTGGAAAAGCCGGCATTCAAACTTAGGCTGCAGGGCCTGCTCTTGAGCCAAAACCCAGGTCCCTAGTTAGAAAATCTCCTGAAGTGCCAAGTAATATATGGATGCCAATCTGAAAGGAAGTCTCAAGACATATACCCCTCAAATTCTCAACTTAGCCTTGTCCTATTAAACATCTTTTTCATATGAGGGGTCTTCAAATGACATGAGGGGTCTTCAAAAAGTTGGAAAGATTCATATTATCTTCTAGTTCTATTTTTCTGTAAAGTTTTTGAAGTACCCTCATAAATAAAGAAATTAAAAGATTATTTATAAAATCAAAGATGACATGGAATTTTGAGGAATAGCTAAGATTTTTGATGACAGAATGAGGATTCAAAAATACCTCAATAGACTAAACTGATGAGTTAAAAATAACATTACATTTAATGTGTAAATGTGAGATCTTGAATTTACATCTAAAAACTCACCACAAATACAGCATAGAAAAGATAATGCTAATTTCAGCCAGTATTTCTTCTTATATTTCCTTATCCTCTACAGCCAGCTCATAGCCAGGTCTTACAAATTTTACCTTTTAATGTCTCTTGATCTGTCCTTTCCCTTCCATTTTCCTTGCCTCTATCCTAATTCAGGCACTTCATGCACCACTCTCTTCTACCTCCACATTCTTGTTTTTCCAAACCATCTTACACAAAACTCAGAAAAATTCTCCTAATGCACAGGTCTGCACCCCCCTGCTTACACACCTTCAGTGGCACCCTACTTCCTAATTTAAAAAGGCACGTTCCTTGAGCCTGACATTCAGGATCCTCCAGTTTGGCCCCAGCCTTCCTTTCCAAAACCCAAATATCCATCGCTTGTTCCTCCTCTGCTTACTCTTCCTTACCTCTTAACATTGCTCTGGTTCCATCCTTCCCCTCTGCAAGCCTATCTGTCTAAATCTTCCTCATTTTTCACAAAGGTTAGTTCATACCCTTCACCAAGCTTTCACTGTGCTCCTTAGGAATTTCCTCCTCCTGAAGCATACAGCATATTTACCTATTTTAACATATTTTCTGCCATAAATTAATGCTGTGGGCATACACATTCTATTTCTCTGTGTTTCCTTTCTATTCTTCACCAAGAATATAAGCTCATGAAAGGTGGAATCTGTGGCTGATTAACTTCTTTATCCCCACACATTCACACAGTGTCTTGGTTGGGGCTCAATAAATAACTGACAAGCACAACGATAGGACGCAAGAAGCAGCCCTGGATGACAGGATGTAATAGTGCCCAGCACCGGGTCCTGCACAAGGAAAGTGATGCTTCCGCTGAAATACCCAGAGCACATCTGGGACACTGGTCTGAGGTGGACACTGCCAAGCCAATGGGCAATGGAGAAAGGTGACTGGGACGGCTTGCAGACCCAGGACTACCAGAGACTGGGAACCGCTGAAATACCCAGAGCACATCTGGGACACTGGTCTGAGGTGGACACTGCCAAGCCATTGGGCAATGGAGAAAGGTGACTGGGACGGCTTGCAGACCCAGGACTACCAGAGACTGGGAACGTTCAGTCTAGGAAAAAAAATAAAGTCTAAATATGAGGGTACTCCAAAAAGTTCATGGGAAGAGTCATATTATCTCTCAATTCTATTTTTCCATTAACTTTCTGAAGTATCCTCATATTTGAAGGGCTTTCATATATAAGGATTAAACTGATTTGGAATCACTCCAGAAAAAAACAAAAAGACTACATCCACTAGATAGGAGAGGATCACTTCAAAATAAGAGAAGGCTGCCAGATGAGAACTTTCAACAATGACCAGTCTGCTCTGTGGATGCAGTGGCTCCCGTCACCTGACATGGTGAGAGGTTGGAGTCATAAACAACAAGGAAAAGATCACCAGTGATGAACAAGGAGCCAAGTTATAGGAACTCAAAAAATTTCTTCCAAAATAACAACAACAATACTATAAAAGTGGCCATTACATTTGGGGTTTAGATTCTACAGTCAACTTTACCTCATCATGGTCAGATTATGCAACATCTCCATTATAATTAATATTCATCGACATTATTATTTGTGAGAAATTACTGGATGTCCATAATCAGACATTAAAAAGAGGGCATGACATGACCTGTTTTTTTTTTTTTTTCCTTTTTGTCTTTTTTTCATGACCGGCAACGGGATCGCAACCCTCGGTGTTGCACCCGCACCTCACTCAGCCAGTGAGCGGCTGGTCTGTATGTGGGATCCGAACCCTCGGCGGGAGCGCCACCGAGCTCCCAAGCGGTGCACTGTAGCAGTGCGCCACCGGGCTGGCCTGACATGACCTGTTTTTAAAAAAGCTCTCAATTTAATGGAAATTAAACATAAACATAAAAGTAAATTTAAAATGAAATGCTATTAAAATGCAATTTAAGAACATTTTAATATATAAGTTTTAATATTTAAAATGTTTTTCAATTCTCATTTGGTATATGAGACATTGGTACAACCACTTTGGAGTTTGGTTTTATAAAGCTGAAAATACAACACTCTATGGTCCAGAAGTTCCAATTTCAGAAAACTAACCTAGAGCAATGGCTAATTGTTATTTGTGTATCCCTTAAAATAATTTTGAAAAACTACTATTCTCCTTCCTACATTTTTAAGTTGACATTTAATGTTTTTCAGCATGAGTTTAAATAGTTGGAACGGATCCCACATACAGACCGGTTCCCGCTCACTGGCTGAGCGAGGTGCGGGCACAACACCGAGGGTTGCAATCCCGTTGCCGGTCCCGGTCCGGTACGGGCGCGACACTGAGGGTTGCGATCCGTTGCTGGACACGAGAAAAGACCAAAAAAAAAAAAAATTATTTGTATACATTAAAATCCAAAAAATCAAAATTTTCTTTTACAGGACTAAATTTTAACATTTTTTGCTTGGATTATCATTATGATTATTATTTAGCACACAATTAATTATGACATAATTATTAATTATATGTATGATTTTAACTTAAATATATTATAATTTTTGATGAATAATTATTGAACAAAAAAGGTGAAGTATTATTGGGAGTAGAACTCAATAAGATGGTTAGGTTTCTTTCTTTAATTGGTCCATGTAACTGCGGATAAATGTTACTTATTGCTGGAATGAGGGGGGTAAGCAGTAATCAGTGTTGTCTTCCTCTGCCAGATTAGCCTTCTCTAAACATTGCTTCCTGGATCACTTATAACCATCCCTCATCCACTCTACAATGTCTAAATTTCCAAGTCTTATTTTTTCCCTTTGTTAAGTTGCTCTTACTCTTCCTATTCCACATTCTCTCTTACTACATTCTACTAGGAACTCTGTTTCAGTCAAACTCCCTCTTCCTTGTCCCCTCCAAATATTAGGCAACTACTTAGTGCTTCCTCTCCATCCCTGCACTGCCCTTATTTGTTCTCTCCACCTCCATAAATTCCGTCTGTCCAGCACACACCTCACCTTCTGCTAAATCATTCCTGTCCGCAGCCACCCTTCCTTTCTCTTTCTTGCGTTTTTTTCCCTTTGCCCTTATACTCTGTATTGTACAAGCAGCACCTGATTATGTACTGTACTTCACCCATCTATCCTTAATTATACATCACATATAATTTAGTATTTTATTATACATTCTTTTCTTCCCTAATTGTTTCATGTCTTGTCAACCAGACCATAATTTGTTTCTATTATTAGCTCGCTATGCGAAGTGCTATGATCTTTTCCACAAGCCCAGAGAGATTTTTGAACCCAGTGAAAAGAAATCAGAGGGATAACTAATGGTTTTCAAGTTCATAACAACAGTTTTTCACTTCGAGTGATGCTGAAAACA
Source organism: Galeopterus variegatus (assembly GCF_000696425.1). Lineage (NCBI taxonomy): Eukaryota > Metazoa > Chordata > Mammalia > Dermoptera > Cynocephalidae > Galeopterus > Galeopterus variegatus. Next base: position 61,229 of record NW_007730167.1, read on the forward strand.
GGCATAACTGTCCTTAGGTGACAGCGGGAAGGCTATAGATCTAACATCAGAAGGAACATACTTATAAGTATTAAAAAGAAACACTGTTAAAGATTATTAAGAATTTCAATTGTTCTGCTTTAAGATGGACTCTCAAGATCTGGAATTTTGTGGAGGAAGACAAATCTTATGTTTCTAGGTTTTCATGAAAATCAAGGCTGACACCTCATCTGGTAAGTATTAAAAAGAAACACTGTTAAAGATTATTAAGAATTTCAATTGTTCTGCTTTAAGATGGACTCTCAAGATCTGGAATTTTCTGGAGGAAGACAAATCTTATGTTTCTAGGTTTTCATGAAAATCAAGGCTGACACCTCATCTGAGTCACCCAGTGGCAGTCTTATGTAGCTCTGTCCCTTTGTCCCTTTCATTCCCTGTCGGTAGACAATGCAAGGGTCTAGGAGACTATTTCTGTGGTGCATGTTCTCATCAGGCCCCTCGACAAACTCAGGGAAAGCCCTTGTCTATAATGATGGAATGTAGGCTATGGAGGCAATATCAACAATCAGAGCAATTATCAGGTTCCAAAATGGCTTTGCTCAGCTAGTAACAGAAGCACACCTGTAGGCTGTAGTGCAGGTGTCCTTGTACTCCTGGAGCTTCACACACACCATGTTGAGGAACTGATCTGAATATGCACTCAGGTCATGCATCAGGTTCATGAGGTCTTGCACTGTTTTCTCCACAATGATCGTGCTCTGGAAACAAACAAAAAGAGAGAAGACACAGAAACTCATGAGATTTCTGTACTAAGTAATGTGTAGGACAAGGAAGGATACTGAAAGGATGTAATAATTTAAGACACTGGTTTATCACCTCCGGGCTCTACTTTAAGACTAGGGACCCTAATCTCAGGCAGCACCAAAAAAAGCATTCCATGATTTATTTTCAAAGTTTCAAAACCATCAATCTATTAAGAACAAAAACTGACATTTGTATTGTGTATTACAGCTTGTAAAATGTTTTCACATATACAGCACGTTATCTAACTTAAGATTCACATAATAATCATAACCGTGAACATTTATAAGACTCTTACAAGTCCAAGGACAACGCTAAGCACTCTCCATGCTTTATTTCATTTAATCCTCTCAACACCCTACCTATCAGGTGGATTCTATAGTCATACCCAGTTTAAAGATGAGGAAATTGGCTTAGAAAGTTGAAATAAACAAATCAAGGGCTCCAGGAATTGTGCTCTTCACCACACCATTCTGCTTCGACCTGGGTCCCCCTGCCCTAGACCAATTATTTTTCACGAGATCACAGTATCTCACATTGTTCTCACCACTACAGAAGCAGGGTCCAAATGGACTCAGACACATTTTAAAACTTAATTAAAGAAATATCTAAAGTGAAAAACAATAAGCCCATCTTAAAGCTAGAGATTGATATTACTGTGCAGCAAATCAGTTGTTATATCTGAAAAATTCAATAAATTCTAAATCTTTGATTAAGAAAAGCCTGTTTTTTAAACCATTACTTCATTTCTCTTTCAAAAGGAGCAGAATTACACTGGAGTAAATACTAATCACATGCTTAGCAGCTTGGAATCCTTTGGTCAATAACTGGTTGTTGAATATGTATTTACATAAAATTACATAGGCTATGGTAGACTTAGCCATGAAAGTAAACATTAAAAAATTTTTTTTCCAGTCAGCCAGTAATTTATGAAGGAATCAAAGGCATTTTATGATGCTTGAATAGAGACACTGGGGTACAGGGTTTCAGCTCATTTTTTTTTTTCTAAAAAGAAAAAGAATGGAAAAAAGTGTACAGCTTTTCTGGACACACTGGAGGATTAGCTTGAATGAGTTACATTTGCATGCGTATTCAAGATGATTTGGTTGTAGAGGTTTCCTGTCTCTTTCCCCCTTCCTCATCCCTGGTAAAAGAATTGGAAGGTGAAAAAAGGAAGGATCAGTTATATTGTGTAAGGCAAACCTCAAAGGAAACCAAATTATAGTCTCTAGAATCCCCACAAGTTCAACTTCCTTTTCTGTATTGATTTTAAGATTAAAGCACTGCAGCTTCACCCTGATCCATAATCCCATTCCTCCGTATTTGTGTGTGAGTGACAGGAATTGATTCTGCTTGGCTACACGTCCCCACACTAAGAAGAATCTAAAATCCTCATCCTGATTCAGAACACAGGATATCCTACAAACGTGGACAGCAATTAATAAAGGAGAGTGGTATTCAGCCATCCTAACAAAGCCCATTTAAAATCTAAAGCATTGCAGGGAAGATGAGCACGGGGAGATTACGCTGATTACTGGGAGAAAGGGCCTGGTTCTATTCCCCATTATGCTACTGATAATCATCTCTGGGGCAGCTTTGGGTAGCCCCTTTCTTTCTTATGGCTCAGTTTAGTCTGCTAATAACCAAGGATATATTGATCACTCCTTTACTCTGTCGGAACCTCGTGGCTCATGTATTCAATGTCTGCACTGGTACTTCCACACTGGGTGACTATCATGTCACTGCTCTTGAGTCATCTCAGGTGTGTTTGGTCTTCCTGAAGAGATTATCAGCGTCTCAAGAGGAATTAGCATTCTTCTTTTCTTACTGTCCATCCCCATGTTTCTCTTGCCCCACTTGCTTATAATTTCTCAGGGTCTTCAGGACAATACCACTAATAAAAGAAACAAAACTAGTAATGTTAATACACAAAAATAAACCTCTCTCTGAATATCATATACATGAGAGATGTTAAGCACAATTACCTTTGCATTTTGAAATCTCTTTTGGTGGATTAGGTTTGGTTTATATTTATTGCAGTGCTTTCAGGTGTCTAGAATTGTGTTGATGGTATATGGATGGGGAGAGGTGACTGCAAACACCTCTGCGTATCCCCTGGTGGTCAAGGTTTTATGGGTGAACAGGAGGTATCAGCAGGAAATTATTAGAATGCCATGGTTTAATTCTAATGGTTGTGCTAAACACAGAGCTTATGTGATGCTATATGATTACATACAATTTTCCAGCTATTTCGCTGGTTTATCTTGTCTTGGTAGCACTCTGGATAATCAATCACTACATTCTCTTCAAGGAAAATGATACTGTATGGTTTAATTCTAATGGTTGTGCTAAACACAGAGCTTATGTGATGCTATATGATTACATACAATTTTCCAGCTATTTCGCTGGTTTGTCTTGTCTTGGTAGCACTCTGGATAATCAATCACTACATTCTCTTCAAGGAAAATGATACTGTAGTTTGCCAAATGATGGGTATTTTTACAGGAAAAAAAGTTCCCAATTTTTTCAAGATTTTATAACAATTTCCAAATCAGTGTCTCTGACAGATAAATGTTGAAAATATCAAATTCCTAACAAGGTCAATCCTGTTTTTATTTATTTGAATTTATTATTCAGCATCACAAATGATTTATTGACTCATTATTAATTTTGAGATTTGCCAATGTCAAATATAATGACTTTATAATAAGTAAAACCCTGATTTTATTATTATAATTTCTATTAAACACATCACAAATGATTGATATTTGTTTAGAAACAACTCAATTCACATTTCTTGCAACTTATTAGCAGGTATTAAAGCATGACATGAAAAATGAGAAAAGGAAAAAAATATACCAGGACAGCTGATGTGAAGAAAAACATTGCTATGAAAAATAAACAAC
>NW_007730167.1:64943-66518 GCF_000696425.1 Galeopterus variegatus
TTCAGCATCACAAATGATTTACTGACTCATTATTAATTTTGAGATTTGCCAATGTCAAATATAATGACTTTATAATAAGTAAAACCCTGATTTTATTATTATAATTTCTATTAAACACATCACAAATGATTGATATTTGTTTAGAAACAACTCAATTCACATTTCTTGCAACTTATTAGCAGGTATTAAAGCATGACATGAAACATGAGAAAAGGAAAAAAATATCCCAGGACAGCTGATGTGAAGAAAAACATTGCTATGAAAAATAAACAACCAAAGCTCATTATAGGAATATAATAGCAATCTAAAGAAGAAGCAGGCGTATAAGAACCAGATCTTTGGTTCTGCACTTTTCAAAAATCTAATGAATGAATGAAATATGTGATTGGACCTTTGAGAGCTAGTCCATTGTTTGCCAAAATGGCACGTTGCAGAATGACACTAATATTAACATTATAGAGAACCGGTTCCACGTTCAAATAATTTGGAAAATTCTGAATTAAAGAAAATTAAAGTGGTTTCTTTACTGGAGAACTTTGAAAACTTTTAATATGCTGATGTCATTGTTAATCTTAAAGAGGCAAATGTAGTATTTAATCTTTCCCTAACTAGTGAAGTAAACACTAGTAAAAAAGTAAACACTTTTCATAGCCCATCTTTTCACAGCTACTGGAACAATTTATCCAGAACATGGTTTGGGAATGACTCTTCCCAGGTCTCTGGTTGTACATTGAGGTCACTAAGGCCCAATGACATGCTTGAGGACACATATGGAATACTGGTAGGAACAGGGTGAAAATCCAGGTCTCTTTATTTCTTGGTCCAGGTCTTTTCTACACACCAAGCCTTTTATGCTCTGGTTCCTGCCTACCTCTTGAGCTTTCTCACCAGCTCCCCTAAGCATGCCCACCCCTTGCTCCAGGCACACTAAATTACTAGTCATTCCCTACTAGCACCAAGCTAATTCCTTCCTCTGTGTCTTTGTGTGTCCTGACCTCTGTGCCTGGAATGCTCTTCCTAGCTTATGCCTGTCATCCTTGAAGAGTCAGTTCAAGGTACCTGCTCTCATTTAAATGCCCTTCTTCTGTGCTTCCAGAACACCTTGGCTAAATAATTTTAGGCTGGGCTCTAAATGGGGTATGGGAGCCACTGGTTCACTTGGCCGTCTCTTTCAGTAGTCTGTAAATTCTTTTTGATCAGTGACTGTACCTTCATATTCTTAACATCTAGCAAGGTATCTGACACACTGCAGGTGCTCAATAAATGTTTATTAAATGAATTAATGCACATGCACAGCACATTCTGAGCAGGGTAAAAAGACAGACTTAGACTATAATTACAATGCTTGGTAGTGTGTAAAAAGCCTGACTTGGTTAGGTGAAGTCAGACCACAGCCTTATTACTACCTGACTAAATCTTAATTCCCACAGTTCTAAAGACCAAATATTTATTGTGACCAAGGTCTTTAGATATTTCTAAAAAAATGCTCTTAATTTCACCTGATTGTATTACTTGCTGTAATGGCAATCCATTGTATATAACCAAATTGTGCTAATTTTAAAGTTTTAAGACATA
>NW_007730167.1:66995-69102 GCF_000696425.1 Galeopterus variegatus
GCTGTAATGGCAATCCATTGTATATAACCAAATTGTGCTAATTTTAAAGTTTTAAGACATAAATAAATTCACAATTCAGAAAAAATAAAAACAAAACAACATTAGTTTGAAGAATGCAGTCTCTGTATGTGTGCTGTTTTAGCTCCTAAGCGGGAATGGCTCAGAGATGCTGCAGTGAACCTAGGGTTCTGGGAAACTGCTTTAGGAAGAACTGGAAAGAAAACATGGTCAGGGAAATCCATCTATCACTTTAGATGCGAGCCCACCACCACCCTGACACACACACATACAAGTAATCGTGGAACAAGGGGTCTTCATGAATGTTTCACGATGACCATAACGGTTCTGTTTATTGGGCATAGTCAATTACAAGTCACTAAAACTTGCCACACTACATTGTTCTTCCAGTTACTGTCCAGTCTAAGTTGTAGATGGCTGTAAACAATGATAATAAGGACACCAATGGCAGTAATGACAGAAGCCGAAAAGAAATCTGCTTTCTTTTTTTTCTAAATCTATATTTTGATTTATGTGATGTTTAAAAATGTTCTGAATGGGTCTGCTCCTTTTCTAAGTGAGCTGGTAAAAGGCTACGCATCCGGGAGTTGGTGCCTGAGGAACTGCACCTCGACTCTCCCCAGATCATCCTCCACCCTTCTACAAAGCTACATCTCCCACAGAAAAGAGTGCTCACATCCATCAAAAGACATGAACACAAATATTCATCACGGTTTTACTTATAACAGAAAATACCAATTTGTATGCCCATCAAAAGGAGTGGCAAATAAACTGTGGTATATTCATACAATGGAATGATGCAGAACAGTGAAAGGGACGAACTACTGCTACACACGACATGAATGAATCTTACAGACCTTACACTGCGTGACAGTGGTCAGACACACGAGTACAACCGTATGATTCTGTTATGACTGTAGTGCAAAAACAGGTGAAAGTAATCTCTGGAAATAGAAGTCAGAACAGTGGCCACCCTTGGAGGGAGTGGGTCCTGATTGGGAAGGAGAGAACCTTCTAGGTACTGGAAATATCCTGATTGGGTAGCTATTGTATGAGCAAAAACACATTAAAATTCTTTGCACTTAAGATTTGTGCACTTTAAAATTTGTAAGGTTTATGTCCAAAGAAAAAATGTAAAGTTATACCTGATTGTGTCTCTCCCCAGCTTAAAACTCTTTAATGGACTAGGCTCCACATTCTTCAGATGACCCATACGGCCCTTCGTGACATGGCTCCACCTGTCCAGCCCTGTCTCTTACCATTTTCTCTCTGTCTCTCAAAGATTCAGCTCCATGGGCTTCATCAATTCTTCATTACTATTTCAGGGCCTTGAACTTGCCTGCAATACTCAACCCCTTGTCCTCCCTTCCTAGAGTACTTTTTCTTATCTTTTAGATATCAGGTAGAATGTGCTTTCTGCAGGAAAACTCTCCTTAACCCCCATACTAAATTTGGTCTTCGTTTTATGAACACCTAGAACATCTTTTACTTCTTTTTTATAACATTTAGCATACTCATAATTGCTTATTTAGGGTCTGCCTACCCCGCCAGTCTATAAGATCCCTGAAGGGAGGGACAATCATACAGGACCTGTCATATAACAGGCACTCAATAACTATTTCTTAACTGAATGAGTAAAGTTAGGTACATCCTATGTAAAGATCAATTCATCACCTATCAGAGGAAGGAGAAGAAAAGACAGAAAGCTGGTCACTGAAGCTGTGCTCTGGAGTTTGGTTCTCAAACAAAGTCTTGTATCCAAGCCCAAAACTATAAATAACCCAAATGTCCATTAACAGTAGAACTGATAAATAAAACTGTGACATATTCATATAATGAGATACTACAGAGTAATGAAAAATATCTAGTGGTGTGCATAAGAATTCACATGGATGAATATTGCAAACACAATGTTGAATGAAAGCAGCCAGTCACAAAAGACTATATACCGTTTGATTCCATTTATGTGAAGCTCAAGATCAGGGAAAGCTAATCTATGGTGACAGAGGTCAGAACAGTGGTTTTTTAAGGGGAGGAGGAGATACTTACTGGGAAGGGCACCTGGTTGGTGGTTACGTGGGTGCATGTT
>NW_007730167.1:69245-71462 GCF_000696425.1 Galeopterus variegatus
AGGGGAGGAGGAGATACTTACTGGGAAGGGCACCTGGTTGGTGGTTACGTGGGTGCATGTTAAGCCTGAATTTTGAACAATTTATGTCCGACTATTTACAAACAAGTAGGTACTACTTCAAAAACTTTTGAGAATGCTATCTGTAAATATATGGGTATTTTATTGTAACAGTTTTCACTTAATGTATATTTTTAAAACGTGAAGATGTAGCTGTATTGTTGCAATACTTCTATGAACCACCAAATGAGAACTGTTCTGGAGAAGATCAAAGTTGTTTGGTGAAAGAGTAGGGAACTTAACTGATTGATTAAGTAGATAAATATTTATTAAGTAAGCATCTTTTCTCTGCCAAATACTGGGCTAAATGTAGGAGATACAAAGCCAGATAAGACAAGATTCCTTCCTTCCAACAACCTTAGATATTAGTAGGAAGAGACAAATCAGTTTACAAATAAGGACAATAAAATGTGGCTTCTAGGTTAAGCATCTACATATTGTACAGTGGAGGCACAGAGGAAGGACTATGGTGGAATGTGGGGGAGACTGGTGAGAAAGGGGAAGTTACAACCGAACTGAGTTCTGAGTGATAAATAGCAATTTGTAGGTAGAGCAAAGATGGAAAAAGAGCACTTCAGGTACACAGAGCAGCATGAACATGAAACAGCATGGGATTCAGTGAAATGCAAGTTGTTCTTTGTGGCTGGAGTGAAGGGTGCGTCTGTGTGTGTGTGCACGCGCATGTGGTCAGAAGGGCAGGCTGAAAGAGGTAGTGAGAAGCCAGATTGTGGAGGTCCTTTTATAACATATGTATGTACACAGTATCTGAACATTTTGAGCATCCCTCTTTTCTTCTTCTCCAGCAAGAAAATACTGCAAATTGATCTAATTTGATGTCACTAATCACTAGATGACCCACTTCAAGTGTAAGAAGATAATTTCTGAACAGTTACACTACAAATAAGGAAATACATTCTGAACCTCTATTTTTCAGGCTAAAGAGTTAGGAAAAATTTACAAATAGACTCAAAAATATGAGATCAAATTTTGGACAATCAAAAAGCTACCTATCCTTTTAAAATTTATGTAGGTGATTATAAAATTTATTTGCTAATTTAAAAACATGGACATGTATAGGAAGTATATTATCAATAATACATTTTTAAACATTTTGGGTAGAGGATCATATATGGTTGAATAAAATCTGTGTCTAACATACTTTATAAGCACAGCTGGCTCTTTATGAGGTTTGTGATTTCATATTCAAAACAAAACATAATAGCAGGAAAGGGGAAAGAAGTCTACAACAGTTGTGCTTAATTAGACTATGTGATCCCAGAAGGCATCTTTCTTTCTCTAGTTAATATTATGTAATAAAGAAATATTGTTGACATGTATATTTCAAATCAATGTAACTCTACGACCAAGTTATCAATTCCCCTCGAAATGTAATGGAACCCAGAGAGTGGAAATGGATGAATGAACAGGCGAGCATCAGCACTTGTAAGAAATATCCCCAACATCCCCCTCCCCAACACATGCATGTACACATACACACACGCACTTCAAAAGCACCTTAAGGTTATTAATCAGCAAAACTGAAAGTGCTACATGTAGAAAAGAAACAGAAGTATAACAACAACATGAGCAACTAGCGTACTTCTTATTTGCCAAGCAATGTTCCTGGTAAAAAGCAAGGTCTCTTCTTTCCAGGAATGATGACAATCTAGTTGGGGTAATATCACTTAGAATAGGAAACAAGTGATATTCCAAGAGAAGAAGGAGATAAGTGCAAAACACAGTGTCGGAGAATAGGACTAAAAAAGGTGGAGGAACCTGAACTGGGGTCTGGAGCATGGGCGAGGTCTGGATACTTGGAGAGGCAGAGGCAAGTATTCCAGGCAAGGGAAAAGGTGCAGGCAAAGGCTGGGAAGAAGGGCTGAGCTGGTCTCATGTAGGAGGCAGTTAGAGGACAAGCATGGCTGGAGGAGAAGATTCCTGCTGAGGAATCAGGGGAGAAAGGGCTGACTGGAGAGCAGGAACCAGCTTGTGGAAAGTCCTGAGTGACAGGCTGAGGGCTTTCCCCTGCAGCTGGAGAGAAGCAGGGCAGCGTATTAGGTAGTGGAGCTTGGGATCCTAATTCTGAGCTGAGAACAAACCTTGTTATCCAGTCTAATTCTCTAATTCATTCTCTCTCTCTCTCTCTCTCTCTCTCTCTCT
>NW_007730167.1:71831-74917 GCF_000696425.1 Galeopterus variegatus
TCTCTCTCTCTCTCTCTCTCTCTCTCTCTCTTAAAGAACCATAACAAATATTAAAGGGCCAATCAAAAACACATAGCTAGTTTATAATAATACAATAGCTAGAATCCAGGTCTCTCAGCTCCTACTGACTCAAGTTGATGATTAGAGGATCAAAAAGAATAAATTATTATAGTTGATTATAATTACTGAAAAACATGAAAAATCAATGAAGAGTGAAAGTCATAAAAAACTCATTTGTCATCATTTGAGGTGGCTATTAAATCAAAATCTTCTTTGAAAACTGGTAAACAAAGAGAAAAACTTATGTATGCGCTCTGTCTTTCCAGTAGAAACTGTACTTTAGCATTACGGAAAAGGGAAGGTTCTTTAAGGAAGAATGCCTGCTAAGAAATGTCGAAGAATAACAGAATTAGAAAATCATTTTGTAACCCCTAATAAACAATTGCTTCAGGTAAAGGTTATCCATTGGCACTAAAACAAAAAATGAAAGTTGACAAGGAAATGAACATTCATGTACAGTGGTGTCGCACAGATTACTTTCTGGCACCTACTATATGCCAGGCACTGCCACTAAGCTATGCTCTGGGATAATAGTTCACACACACACACACACACACACACACACACACACATTTCCTGCCCTTGGGGGTTTACAGTTTAGAGGGGATAAGTAAACAAAACAGGAGATTATAATGAAGTGTGCCACAGACAGGTCTAAGTGCTTTACATGCATTATCTTATTTAACTCTATAGATCTTATTTTACCACCTATAAGTTAGGCACTATTCTTATCCCCATTTTACAGTTGAGAAAACTGAAGAAACTAGAGGTCAAAGCATTGTCCAAAGTCACACAACTACAAAGTTCAGTGCCAGCCAGAATTTGAACTCCGGCAGCCTGAATCCAGAACCCTTCTCTTAACCACTATTTTTTTATTGCTTCTAGTAAAAACAGAAAAACAATGAATGATGAGTTAAATCTCTTCAGGTAGTCCACAGTGCTGGGGCAGCACAGTCAAGGTGAAGGACTGCTGTGGAAGAAGGTTACTGTCACCTTCAGATGACAATTATAATGGCATGGTTGGTAAGACCAAAACCAGGTTTGCAGGAAGCTGTGAAAGGAAGAGAGGCAGTCATCCTAGCCACCCCTCACTGAAAGGAAGGTAGAGAGTAGCTCAGCAAGAGGACAGAATGCAGTCGGGACAGGTAATGAAGACTAGACGCTCCTGCAGGTCAGCAGGCTGTTCTGCTTGAGCAGCCTTCTGGAGTCCCATGCCACCCCTGTGCCAGCAGCCCACAGATTCGTCACGGGCAGTCTAAGCCGGCAAGGGCTCTTCTCTCTTCCCACTTTCCTGACATCCCGGCCTCTTAACTCACCCACAACTGATACCTAAGACAAAAGGACAGATCAGAAGGACATAAGCTTGCCATACAGGCTCAGGCTAATAATCCAACCTGCCTCGAAACTTCTTTTTGAAGTTATATCTTAGCATAATTTTCCATGCCCTGCCAGCAACATCGCCATAGCATTTTCTAACACCCTTCTTCCTGAGAACTCAGAGTACTTCACAAATATCTCTTGTCAATATCCCAACAGATTGTGAGGAAGCAGAGCAGTCATTATCATGCCTATTTTATAGCAAGTCTAACACTAAAAGCCATTTCAAGAAACAAGTATAACACTAGAAAGAGGTTTTCAAAGAACACCAGAACGTCAAGCTGCCACCAAAGGTGGTCTGAAATGCTTTCATTTCTTTACAGTTCTCAAATTCTTATTCCACTCTGACTAGTCTGTCATGTCACAAAGCATCTGTAGTCACAAAAGCCCCTCTCTTGATATAGTAATATTATTCAAGCATTTTGTGTGATTATTTTGTCCTTTTAAAGATTACATTTCCTCAGCCACTCCCTTTAGAGCCAATAAACAGACCCCAAAATTCAAAGAGCAGAACTTTTACTGTTCTTCTTTTTCCTAGCAAAGGCAGGATGTGTTCAGTGGGAGGCTCCAGTGTCCCACCACGGGGCACGATTCATTAGGGAAGAGGTGCAAACATATAAATCAACATGTCAGAGGGGGAAGTCCGGCTGCACCAGTGGGAGCTGCGTACTACGTACACATTTGTTCCGCTCTGTGCGGGCTCACCTGGCTTTGGTGGCTCACACCATATAATAATCAATTATGCTGACAAGTTCTCCTACAAATTGTTTCAGCTTCAGTTACTCAAGCACCTCAGAGGTGGGGTCTGGAGCCCTCTGAGGAGGAGGATGGGCCGGGAGCTTGGCTTCTGGTAAAACAGAACATATGGAACTGTTTGGGGGAGAGAGCGGCGAGCGAGTGTGCAAGCATGCACACGCAAGGGAAAATTTGTTCAAGGGTAGAGATCCAATCCAGATACGCCTCCCACTGGGAGAGACAATACAACATGAGAAGGACTAAGGAATTTTAAAAAGTAGTTCTTGTTTTCAACAAAACTGGCTGTTGCAAACCCAGCATTCTAGCTCATTTCGGGAATAAATTTAGCTGCTCTCTCTGACCTTTCCATGCCAAGCAAAACAAAACACACTGCTGGGTAAAAATGGCATGACTAGCACACAGGAGACCTGGGCTCCTAGACACATGGTTTTAGCGGTGACTGCCTGTGGCACAGTGAGCAAGTTGCTCTCCCTTTCTTCTCATGCAAGGGTGTGATATTCTTCATGAACCATGGAAACATCTCCAGCCTGCCCACCATAAACTAGATTTGGGCTTCACCTCATCTTCCCGAGTCGAGGAGATGACTTATTCACACTTATCTTTCCTAGATCTTTGTTATCAAAGCACACATCTGTGAAGAGATAGGTTGACATGAGATTGGAAGTCACCAAATGCATTCTGATGAACTAATCTCAATGGCCTCCCACCAAAGTCAGTATGAAAAGGACAGCGATAGAGCCACCCACATACTGCCTGGGAAAGCAGCTTTTCTCCCAGTCCAAGAATAGTTAGTAGTTAAAAATCAGAATATTGAAGCTTTGATGTTTTTTTTCTAAGACTGACTATTTCTTCACACAGGAAACACCTACACCCCGGGCAGGATACAGCCAATA
>NW_007730167.1:76771-77581 GCF_000696425.1 Galeopterus variegatus
CATGTTCTTTTGGTCTTGAATTCTATCACATAATAAGTAGGCGAGGGCTGCATAATAAGTGCAAGCATTTTCTTAAATAAATATGCACATAATTGCTTACTATATGCCAGGCATTATATGGGGTGCTTTTAAAATTATTAACTCATTTAATTCCCATGATAACTCTAACAGGTAGATACTAGAACATGAAGGAGGAGGAAGGAGAAAGGGATGGGAGGTGAAAATAAAGGGATAAAGAGATAAGTTAATGACTGATTCATTGGGGATGAGAAAAATAGAGAAGGAGCCTAGGAGTGGTCATGGATCCAGAGTAAAAATCTGGGCTTTGTGTTCTCTAGGGCTGTGGGACAAAGAAATGTAATGTAGGTGCAACCACCCTGGAGGAGGAGTTTTGCCATCTTAAGGATAAATGGTAACTGGTATGGCTCAAGGTCATTGGCAAATGGCACGAGTAGAAAAGAGAAAAGTGGTGTGCTGGTAAATCTATGACAAGTGGCTCTCCAGGGAGATGCAAGAGTCTTGATTTGTAATATCTGCTGGGTTTAGTGGTGTAAACAATCCCACTATGGCCAATTTCAAACTACCAATGTGATGTCACTGAACTTAGAGGTGGGAAGAGATGCACGGTAACACACATAGTGATATTTCATATCTGCTACCAGCTATAATAGATGCAAATAACCTCAAGGGCATAGATCATAATAAAATGTAATAAAATAGTTAAGAAGGTATCAGTTTGGTTTTTTTTTGTCTTTTTTTTTGTCTTTTTCCATGTCCGGCAACGGATTGCAACCCTCAGTGTTGCCCCCG
>NW_007730167.1:77990-81656 GCF_000696425.1 Galeopterus variegatus
ATATTATAGAATTTACTTTCTAATAATGACTGTGTTTAATAATTAGCTTACAAGATGTCTGTGAATTTAACAACTGGCTCTCGGGAGCCATGGGAGTGTGACTATCCTAGTACATCTATCTATTGTCACCTAAGTGGATGAACAGTGATCTGGAGACCCGATCTTCACAACATCCCAAATTCACCACAGCTAGGAAATAAATGCAGAAAGAGGCAGACAAAGATGACAATGCTTGTGAAAAACAGAATGCCCAACTAATCTGATGAAAGCAGAAAGAGGTCACGTGTGAGAAACAGAGTTTGGAAGGTAACTCCAGAGAGGGCTGAGTTTTTGTTCTCTGACAAGCTCTAGGCCATGAATGGCAAACAAAAGAAGGCTGCGGAGCCCTGCCACTAAACTTGACTTTCTAAACAAGGTCTTATATCTTCTTTCTCTGTTCTACGGAGACTTTTTATTAATGGAAACAAGAAACAGAGGTCTAGAAGGAGCAGAGGACATTTAATAAAATGACACGCTTTGGGTGAACCACAAAGATAAACTATGTAAAAAGAAAATACATAATGGAAACAAGAAACAGAGGTCTAGAAGGAGCAGAGGAGATTTAATAAAATGACACGCTTTGGGTGAACCACAAAGATAAACTATGTAAAAAGAAAATACAACTCAAGAATTTAATGAAAACAATTTATGCATAAAGCTAGATGCGGCAACGAGAAATACCTGCATGGAAAGTTCTTACATAGAAGAAAAAGCCAAACATCAGAGGCAACTAACAATCTTGGGAGAAAGACAGTCTGTTTCACTCACCAAAGATTCTCCAGTGTCAAGCACAGAGTCTAGTACAATCATACTCAGGAAGTATTTTTCAGTAAATGGATTTCCATGATTTCTGTTCCATGAGATAACTGTCTTTGACACTTGTCACTTGAGTACAAAGGGATGTGGGGAGGTGTGTATAAGAAAAAACTTTTTTATGGAAAACTTCCTGCTGTTTTCTTTAATGCTTAAGAGTTTAGTAATATTTAAAAATTCATGAGCTCACAAAGGAATGCACATTTACAAACTTTGACCTCCAGTTCTTCCTATATCATTTACCAGGTACAGTACAGCATAGAATTTTATGTATAAAGCACTTATCAAATGCTTGTCAAATTGAAAGATTAGCATAAGATCCATCTCATTACTCCAAACTGCCAAATAATGGGCTGTTTTGCTAATCGACACCTGAACATGTAATTATAACTGGCAACCCTACATAGCAGAGCACCTTAGGTCAAAAAATCAGCTAGCTTCCAGATCCCAAGTGGCAAGCTGTGTATTGAATTGGAAGTTAGTTAAAACACAGTTCTCACTTTTATAATTGCAAAGAGGAAGCACAGCTGTCAGCCTGAGGTGTTGAATTTGGTAAAGCCAATACTGTGATTGAGGGGCTTTCGGTTTCACTGAAACTGTGTTTCTGTCCCCTGTGTTCCTTAACTCAAGGGATAGGAATTTCCTGCCATAAAATTTTAGTTTAGAGAAAGAATTCTATGTTCCTGCCATGGTTGATGTGGGTACAGCTTGGATACAGAAAAATAAAATGTCTAATGAAGAATCTCTACCAAGTTCTTTTTCCAGAACAAATACATAGTGAAATTTCTTGAGCATCTACTACAAGGGAAGCATTGTGCTAAGGTGATGTGAGAATCGAAGGGGCAGGAGACTAACTTTTTTTAAAAACCTCCTATATACCCGGGATTATGCTAAGCAGGGCCACATGCTTCATCTCATGTAGTCCTCACATACCACATTTTACAGATGAAGATAAGGAGCTGCAGAAAAGTTAAGTTCCTTGCCCAAGATAACACAGCAAGTAAGTGGTGGAGCCCAGAGCAGCTCCCACGCTGGTCCTACTCCAAGGCCTGCCCTTTCTATTATATCACTTTGCAACTTAAATCATGAATTACCAGGCAAGACCCTGGCATAAAGGAGAATGCAATCTAGTATTATTCTCCTTGAAGAGGATAGAAAAGATGCATATGCAGGAAATTCAGCTACCCACAGGAGATATACGTGAGCGTTACTCATCATGGCCTAGGATGCTCCACAATTGCTTTCTAGACAAGTTAGAATATGATTTGGGCCTTTAGGGAGGGTAAGTGGAAAAGTTGGACTTTAAGGCCTGGGTAGGAAGAAAAGTAGGGGGATGAGTATTCCATATTCCTCCAGAGGTCTGTTGGGAGAGGCAGGGCAGGACCTTCTGTGTAAAGGCATAGGCATCAGGAATGAGAGACATATGGAGGGGACAATTTACTTCCAGGTCAAGAAAGTAAATTGAACATACACATCCTTTCTCTCTCCCTCCCAAAACCCCACTGAAATGACAATAAAGAGATTTTTTTTTCTAAGACATAAACCTACTACAGTAAGGAGAACAGGATGCAGAAAACAAAAGCAACATAAATGTCTACTTCAGTAGTAGTCAAATTTCCAGATCCCTTCCACCACTGGGCAACTGTCTCTCTTCCACCCTGGCAAGAACCACAAAGGTTCGTTCTTTAGAAAGAGTAAAATAAAGGGTCTCTAGACTGGGAGACAGCATGAACAACTAAGGGTGGGAGAAAACATGGGAATTAAGTGGACTTATGCATATGGGATGTCAAGAATCCCCAGCCCTCCTCTACTGTCTTTCCTTTGGTTTCCCAGATGCTGGCAGCCAGACCTTCGATATCCAGAAAGCAGTTTAGAGACTCTTTCTCTGTGGAGTCTGTTCCAAGAGAGATCACCTAAACATACTGACACTGGAGGTTTCTCAAATAAATGGCCCAGTCAAATCTTCATGGTTCGATGACCCCAGCCCAAGCCAAAAAGTGAGTTGAGAAGAATAAATAAAAGCGAAAGAGCTCTTGCCCTTACTATTTGAAAAATAAAAAGGATCTCTTTGAACCACACTCCATATAGAACTGTCACTAAAGACTAATAAAAGAAAATTCTTGTTCTTTACCTTCTGTGTTCTTGGCAATTATTTGATTACCAAATTGATGAAATAAAGTCAAACTCATGCTGATTTGAGAGAGAAGGCCATTAGCACACATCTTTAAAGATCCCTTAGAACCGTACAGTCAGATAACACAGAGAGCAGTGTACAAGTTATAATCTTCCTTTAATTAAGTTGATCAATACACATTTGCTCAGAGTTCTACTGAAAAGACCTGGTCTGTTTTAATATGCACAACCCACCTCTGAGGCTTATAAAAATTAGTCTTTGGCAGGTTTAAGTAAGTGATTAGGGTTTTCCACTGTTATCCCACAGGTCATACTATGGATCACATTTAAGTGAATGTGGCAGGATAATCTTCTGAGAGACTAATTTCTGTTCTAACTACTACAGGAAACTCGGAGGGGAAACCCAAAAAGCATTTTTCTCCTTCCCTGCCCCCACTGGTAAAAGAATAGCCAAGTCTTTGGTTTCTCAGGAAAGGATTAAGAGCTTCCTTTACTTCAAGGAATTCCCAAAAAGAAAATCTATCAGCCAGGTCTCTGAGAGGGGAAGCTGGGACTGCTCTCAACGGGAAGGGCTGGGAAGTTTTGCACACTTTGAAAGGATTCATGCCAATGATGATAATGTTAACAACATTTACTGAGTGTGGACTCAGTAGTTTATGCATTAGAAAGTGTTCATAGTAA
>NW_007730167.1:82320-84113 GCF_000696425.1 Galeopterus variegatus
GTGTGTGTGGATGTCTGGGAGCCCAACACTATGCTACCACCTCAAAGGCCCCCTGGACAAGCTCCAGTGGTTGAGTTTGGCAGGCATAGGTTGAGAGACTGCAGGGCACAGCAGAGCCAAATGTTTTCAAATCAACCAAGGGACTTGCAAATGAACTTCTCAGCAAAGACTAGGTTGGACAGAATCCATTTCAGTGGAGAGAACATGCACATTTCTCTCTTCGTTAAAAAAAGTTGCAGACTCTTACAAAGCTCTAAAACTCAAAGTTTCAAATGGCACGTATGTGACATGATGGATATGTTAATTAGCTTGATTGTGGTAATCATTTCACAATGTATATACATATATCAAATCATCACATTATATACCTTAAATACATACAATTTTTGTTTGTAAATTATATCTCAACAAAGCTGGGAAAAAATATTTTAAAAACCCCAAAGCTTCAGAGCACACATGCTCTCAGATCCAGAGATGAATCAAACTAAGTTCTACTTGGAAGAGGGAAAGTAGATAAATAATGAAATTGGAAGGTAAGCGTCAGAGCTGAGATTTAGTGGCAGGAAGAAGTTGCAATGCCTCCCACGGTCCAGCCTGAGTGACTCGGTACTCTCACTAGTAACAGGACAGCACTCTCACTAGCATGGCTTCTCTAGCTAGCATCATCTCCTGCCAGCTTCTCCCATGTTCCATGGCTGCACTGAAGAGCACACCATGTCCCTGTTCTTTAACCCCCTGCACCCAACCATCTCATCCCAGCCAGACCTTGAGGTACATGAGGGCCTGTGTACACTGAGCAGCTAATCGGTGTCTAACACTTAAGCCAAATGCCTGTGGGAGGCAGTGTGTACCGGGGAGAGAAAGGCTGGGATTCACCCCCAACTATGCCAGTGACTCGCTCTGTGACCTTGAGAAGTCACTTGATTTCCCTCAATCTTGTATTTAAAGTATTCACTTCATAAGATGGTTGCAAAGATTAAGTGAGGTCATATCTATGAAAAGCACGTTGCTCAATAAGTGGCAGTTATTATTAGTCCCCCCTTCAAAAATGTTAGCTGAACAAAGGTAATTACTCTAAGAAAATATTGAGAAACGAATATAATCTTTATTTTTAAAATATGCATAGCAGAATAGATGTCTCCAAGTTCACAATGATTGGTCATCAGTAGACGTACTTTAATAGAGCAACTAACTAAGCTACAAGTGTTTTTACAGAGGACTGAATAAAAAATGAACATGAAAGTGTAAGAAATGGGAAGCTAATGTCCAATTATATGTTCAGAATATTAACACAACTTAAAAGAACTGTTGGCATACACTGAATTTATATGTCATTTCCAGGTAAATTAAATGAGAGAACCCCATCATAAACAAACTACACTTATGTTTTTATCTGTTTGTCTCAATACACCGCCAGTGAATTTCTTAATTTTCATTTTTATGGATATAAGATTTCCATTTTTTTTTAATGGGAATGAAAACGAGAAATTCAGTGAAAATTAAAATCTTATGGATCATCTTAAATCTGATTGGGCAAATGAAATTACTCAAGATAACAATTTTATCCCATGAAATGTATTTAAGAGAAATTAAAAAGTACTTTATAATGGTAAACACCTTATAAATTGCATGCACAATAATCCTTCACTATTCACTTTCATTTTTCAGAAAAGGATTTCTCAAATAAAATCTCAATTCCTAACAGGTGGCCTACCTATTTTAAAACGGTATTTAATAAAACAGAATTCCAGTACAACTAGACACTTTACATGATTTATGTAACTTCTTTTTTT
>NW_007730167.1:84749-102052 GCF_000696425.1 Galeopterus variegatus
TCCGGCAATGGATTGCAACCCTCAGTGTCGCCCCTGCACCGGACCGGGACCGGCAACGGGACTGCAACCCTCGGTGCTGCACCCGCGCCTCGCTCAGCCAGTGAGCGGGGAACCGGTCTGTATGNACCCGCTCCTCGCTCAGCCAGTGAGCGGGGAACCGGTCTGTATGTGGGATCCGAACCCTCGGCAGGAGCGCCGCCGCGCTTCCCAAGCGGCGCACTACAGCAGTGCGCCACCGGGCCAGCCCTATGTAACTTCTTAAACTCCCATTGCTGATGATATTTCTAAACTATATTCAGACTTTCTTGCCTTTTACAGTTGAATCCACAGATCTTAATGTAACTTCATAATGACTCATTATAAATTAATTATTTGTTATTATTAAAATTAACTTCTCTGTTCAGCAAAAAAGCCATATCCTCAAAGGCTATCATGGCAGGGAGAGCAGTTTGCACCCCACTTTAATGGCTTGAAACTGACACGTAGCTTTATGATTTTATACAGTTTTCTTATAGAGAAGAGGAGCTATTAAATCTCAATGCTTTGAACAAAAAATATCAGCAGACTCTTAATTGTTTTCAGTTTCTGCAATTGCTAATTTACTGCTTCTTAAAAAAATGTGAACCAGAAAATCAGATAGCCAAACTTTTCTAAAATAAATAGGCTTTAATTGAGGCTTTTAGGTAAAGCACATGGGCTTTGGTCCCTAGATTTATGGCCACTAGTTACGTAACTCAGAAGCTTTCAATTTTGCTTATACTAATCCACTTTTGGTACTTAATTTCTTAATCAAGTACTTAGAGGAGATAAAATGCAAGAGCATCATTATCTTTTCCAACAAGAAGTCAGGTGTGCAAAAAGTACCAAGTACTTTGATGAATAAGAAAGGACCCATGATACAGATGTATTTTTCATATCCCTGTGTTAAAATTTAAGTTTCTGGAAAGCAAAGCCTGGTCCTGCTCATTTCTGTATATCTCAGAGCACCTAGCAATGTGCTCTGTACATAGGCAGCAATCGATTATGATTTATTTCTTGTAATAACCATAGGAGTAATAGAAAAAGAGCCTTTGGTATTTCGTCAAACGCAACAACTGCTTCGAGCACGGGTGAGAGCAACACACGGGACACACCTCCCTATGAGAACAGAATGGAGGACGAACGGGGGCACAACAATAAGGGGTCTGGATCACGAGAGGTGAGAAGGAACCCAGGGCTGCCTAAGCAGGACTAGAGAAGGTGAGAGTTCAGAGAGGACCTTGCCCTCCCGTTGTCCTCAGGCTATCAAGTGTTATCAGGGCCTACGGGGACAAACTGTCCATGCCTTGGGCTTCTGCTCTCAGGACTCCTGCTCTGAGGAATCTGATCATCTGGCCTCACTCCTGCATTCTCCCTTCCTACCATATATGACGGCGAGATTCAGATGTAGCATGCATGACAACGTTTATGTTTCCATTTCTGGTACACATAATTTACTTACAAAATCCAAAATCTTAGTGACAGGAAATCTATCTTTTGTTTCATAATTACCTATAGTTGCCAAATTCTTCTGTCTTTCTTAATTTCAGTGCAAGTGTCTTAAAAGCCAGAAGGAAAGGATTTGACAATTTACTGCTTACCAATTGGCCATGGATTGATAAACTAATAATTATAGAAAAAGTTTGAGGGCTAGTGAAATCACCTAACAATTCTTACCAACTTTGGTATACTAATGAGACTCCCTAAAGCCTTCCTGATCCAGAAAAGGAAGTATAGTAGAGTGAGAAAAAGGAAGTATAATAGAATGAGATTGAAAGAGCTGGTTATTAGATCCTGATATACCACTTACCAGCTACACTATACTAACAAAATCATATAGTTTCCTTCTCTATAAAATGGAAAAAATAACCTATCTCACAAGACTGTCGAGCATAAAACAAACACAAAGGTATTAGGTAAAATGCCATCCAAATATTCATTAATATCATCAATTTTCACATATAAATCAGTGAGCCTAGATAAATTAAGTCTCTGAACCTGTGAACAAATAGCCACAGTAACCACACAATGCTCTGTACTATTTCATCACAGTTATTTATGTGAAGTAGCCACCAGAGATTACAGCAGAGACATGGTCAGCAATCAGCGGAAGATGAACAGATGATGGTGATAAGAAAAAGTCCTAAGCATGGAAAGAACAAGTTCCCGAATCAATATGAGACAATATACTTATTATTGCTACATTTAATATCACCCAAAACAGGTACAAGTACAAAACAAATAACCCAGTGGCCACCTACTGCCTCTTATAAAAGCTGTTTACTCTTATAGCTCTGTTTGGTCAGTAGATCCCAGAGGAACTGCTGAATGTCACAATTGTCAGTCACTAGGGCCGAACTGCAAAGCTGGGAGTTTTACCAAACAAGAAAGTCATTCCAAACTTGATGGCATCCTCTAACGCAGCCTTTAAACATTTCTTGGCAAAATGTTTAAATGAAATAAAATATACAAATAGAAAAGTGCATAAATAATAAGTGTAAAGCAAAACACATTTTTACAAAGTGAACTCACCCACATGACCACCACCCAAGTCATGACAGAGAACACTGCCAGCAATTGAAAAGCCTCCCTTAGTTACTCTGCTAGTCACGATCCCTGGCCAAAAGTAACCACTGTTTTGACTTCTATCTCTTTGATTCCTTTAATCTGTTTTTGAACCTCATATAAGGAAAATTACACAGTATATGCACATTTGTGTCTGGCTTCACTGTATTATACTGTTCCACTGTATAAACATTCATGAATTATTTGTTGTTGATAGAAACTGGGTTGCTTCCAGTGTGGCTATAAATATTTGAGTTCGTGTCTTTTGGTGAACATATGTGCATATTTTTATTAGGTGTATACCTAGAAGTATATTAGGTGAACATATGTACATATTTTTATTAGTTGTATACCTAGTGCTGGATAATAGGATATGTTTATGATCTGTAATAGATGACACCTAAGAGTTTCCAAAGTAGTTATACCAATTTGCAGTCCTGTGAGCAGCGTGTGAGAGTTCTAGTTGCCCCACATCTTTACTACGCTTGGTATTGACAGTTTTTTTTAAAAAGCCATTTTGTTAGATGGGTGGTGGTATCTCATTATGGTACTTCATTTTGTATGTCCCTGAAGACTAATGATACTGAGCACCTTTTCACGTGTTTATTGGATAACTTGTTTTTATAAGTGCCTACTTCTTTTGGCCATTTTTTATTGGGTTGTCTTTTTTTTTTAATTATATATATTGTGGACACAAATCTTTTGTTGGAGGTATGTAATATAAGTATCTTCTCTCACTCAGAGGCTTATCTTTTTATTCCCTTATAGGTGTCATTTAAATGAAAGAAGTTCTTAATGAAGCTCAGATTATCCACCTTTTTCTTTTATCACTGGTGCTTTTTGTGTCTTGTTTAAAAATCTTTGCCTAATCACAGATCGTGAAGATATCCTCCTATTTTATCTTTCCAAAACCTTCTTTTTTTGATATTCATTCATTTGGATATCCAGTTGATCCAGCACCAATTATGGGAAAGATCACCCTTTCCCCACAGCCCTGCAATGGCACTGTTATAAACCAGGTGTTTATCTGTTCTTCTGTTCTGCTTCACTAATTTCTTTTTAATGCAAAAAAAATTGTGCTGATCTCCCCATGATTGTATTTATACTTTCAATATTTATTGATAAAATATTTAGTGACCCAAACATATTATGAATTCAGAAATACTTCTAGATTATTTTATAGTTTAATTATCATTCTAGCTTTTACCTGTGTTGACAAATAGTACATTTATGTATGAGCCCTAATTATTCATATTCATGGATCCTTCCGGTAACTCAGAGACCCTTAGTCTGGTAATTGGGCTTTAAATGTTAATTTTTAAATGATTTTACTCTATTTTTGCTTTAGTATAATTTCTCACCATTAACATAAATCCCTCACATCACCAATGTAAACATACTGGAAAAATTTAGAAAAATGGTTTCCCTACATAGTGTTCACTTCAGTTTTTTAAAAGAAATATGTATGTATGTATGTATGTATCTACAGTACCTATCTTTAGCTTTAAGAGCAACCTTGACTTCTTGTAGAAATCCCTGAAAATCTTAACAGCCATCAGTTTCACAGCGGGAAGCAATGATTTAGCTTAACTAAAGGTCATCCTTTCTGCTGTAACTAGTATTTCAGTTAATCAGTCCATCAATCAAACCAAGAAATAAAAAGCCTCAATTAATGAAGCCTCTGGGAATAAAGCTCTTTTTAATGAAACAAATAAAGTTTTAAAAAAGATAAAATTAAAGGTACGAACCATATGAGCCAGTGTTGGTGTATATTTACAGCTTTATCAGAATGTTTCTGAAGCTACCCACATAACCAACTATCGACCAAGTACCTTGTCTCATGACTTTTATTTGTAATCACCAGAGGAAAATGGGTTTGACCTCAAGCAGAACTGGAAAGCATCTTTTCGACATTCCCAACCTTGCCTTCTTTTCCTTTCTTTACCTTGACATGCAAGGTACTTGCCCTCTAAACCATTGTTTCTCAAAGCAGGTCCACTGAAACAGCTTCTTTAGAATCACCCTGGGTGCAGGTTAAAATTGTGGATTTCACTAGGCCACGCCCCCCATCCAGATCTTATAATATACTTATTAGCCACGTGTGTTTGTTTGGGGTGTGTGACTTACCTGCTCATGTCCTTCACCAAATTTCTTCTTAGATTTTTCTAATTCATTTTTAGCGGTTCTTTATGCAATTAAAAAAAAAAAAGAATTATGGATTTCTGATCCCCCACTCCAGGTCTAGAGGATCAGAATCTGTGGGTAAGCAAGGTCCACAGGCAATTCTTGTGCACCCAAATTTGAGAACCCCTGTTTCTGGTCCTATTATGAATTATGGATTTCTGATCCCCCACTCCAGGTCTAGAGGATCAGAATCTGTGGGTAAACAAGGTCCACAGGCAATTCTTGTGCACCCAAATTTGAGAACCCCTGTTTCTGGTCCTATTATGGCTTCTCCTCATTTACTGAAAACCTCTGAGGATCTCTTCTATGACTTAGTGCCTACCCTCTCCGAGCACAGGTTGGCTTTAAAGGAATCATCCCTTCACAGGCCTTGCTTCCCTTTTTGATGTCAGAACAGCTGAATTACCTTCAGCTGAGGCAGCTGCTTTGTGAGGGAGGTTGCAGTTGAGCCAGTAATACTCGGAAATTTGGGGATGGGGATAAGTGGAAGGGCATTCTCAGCAGAGATAAGTGAAGGAGTGAGAAAATAAAAGCAAGAATGCTCTTAGCACATAAGGGCAACAGGGAGCAGCTGAGTTTGAAGTGCCTGAATTATTTCTGGTTATATATGGGGAAATAAACACATACATGTTGAGATCATGCATATTAATGCTATGCACATCAATGCATTTAGGTAGATCATGAGATCATGTACATATGTGGAAGCACTTTTAAAAGTTTAAAGTGTTTTACATAGGGTCTTATTATTATTTCACAGACCTCAATTAAAAAATTTAAATTCAATGTCTTAGAACTGAAAGAGGAAAGGAAGTAACATTTTTAAAGCACTTACGTGTGTTGGCACTTAACTAAATACTTAACTATATGATCTTCTTCAATTCACCAGCAACTCTCTGAAAAATTATTTTCCTTAGTATGAACCCAAAACTATAAACATTAAGTTATTTGCCCAAAGTCACATAGCAGCTGTAAGGGGAGAAGGATTTCCTATTTTTTTGTTTTATTTTGCACGGTTCCTTCCCTCTCACAACCGCCAATAAACACATCTCTGGAGTCACCAAAATTAAGGTTTTTCATTGTTAGTGGCACTTCTTAAGAATGAGGAGTTTTGCCCTTTTACGTTCTTCCTCAGAACTTTTAGTTTGGTGATCTCCCATGTTCTGTTAGCTTGACTGTGTCATATGTAGAGACGCCGTGGAAGAGGAGGCGTGGAAAGGGGAAGCGAGCTGCCCAACCTCCGCCATCCTGTGGAACCTGGCAGAGCAGTTCTGAGGCATGGCTCTGACTCACACATGAACAGAGCTGGGCTCCTCTCAAGAACAGTGGGCACTGGCCTACAGGCTTTAGTTTTATCAGAGGAGAAAAACATATCTACAGTGCTGTGTTGGCCTTCAAAATTCTATCTGAAAAGCCAGCAATGCGTAGGTTGAACCATATGAAATTGCCAATATTTGACCTTGTTTGACCTACAAAAGCAGCAATTTCATAACCTAACAAAAACATTCAGATGCATTCTAAGGAGTTTTCTAGTCTGCATCTGCTTTCTAGAAGACAACACAACCATTTGCTACAACATTTCCTGTACTTTAAAGAGCTTCAGCATATAAAACAATAGCAATTTTCACCCAGCATCTTATTTTATCTTCACAATCCTGCTCATTGAAGAATCCACATTTCACACATTCTTTTCCAACTCTTAAAAGTCAAAGATGAACCTCTTAGGCCATTTGTTCTGTCTCTGGAAGGATTTTGTGAATTCACTCTCAAAAAAAACCCAGTCGCCCGACCAACCAAACTATCCTAACTGATCAAGGATGGCACGAAAGCAGCTCTCTTGTTTCTTTCTTCAATACAATTTCCCCCCAGTGCTAATGACTGTAAGCCACTATCCCGTGAATAAACCCATTTAGGTCTCCTAGTGCCAGCTGCAAGTAGGAAATTAAAGCAAATGGAAAGCCAGGCGCTGCAGCAGTTCCAGTGTGGGTACCAGGATCCAAGAGACGCTCATCCATTAACCAAACAGCAGCACTTTCAAACCCAGCGGGAACCAGTGGCTCCCTGCTGAGAAACAGAAATTAACTTTGCAAGGAGATAATTCGTCTTTAGATGACTGTCATATTCAGAAAAGCTCTCAGGGTGAGGTAGTGGGAAGAGAGGGAGGGAAGCTCTTGACAACATAGCCACACATAAAACAAAAGCTTATCAGGGAGCCAGGTGGCACTGAAGATTGATCTTGCTACCTCTGGGACATATGCTTGAAAAGTAGCAGGAGCTGTGGTGCCATTTGCCTCTAATGGCTGCTTGGAAAAACTAAGACTGCACAAGCAATGCTTGTAGATTTAACTCAACCAAAGAGGAGCAATGAGACAAGTGGAATTAGGTTTCTGAAAAGCAAATTGGTGCCACTGGGTGAAGCTTTGCAAAGTTTGCGGGGAAAGAGTCAAGTACCCAAAGGGTACTAAAGATGGCAATAAAGAGACCTGCTGGAC
Source organism: Galeopterus variegatus (assembly GCF_000696425.1). Classification (NCBI taxonomy): domain Eukaryota; kingdom Metazoa; phylum Chordata; class Mammalia; order Dermoptera; family Cynocephalidae; genus Galeopterus; species Galeopterus variegatus. Next base: position 92,006 of record NW_007730167.1, read on the forward strand.
TGGGAGGCCATCATCAAATAGGTAACTAGAATCTGAAACACATCCTGGGCTTGGACAGCAAGCTGCAACAAGATGCCACTTTCTGTCAAAACAGATGAAACACAAGAGGTGCCTAAGAATGTGACATTATTTTGGCTAACTTGAAAATAATTTAATATTACAGGGTTTAGATTAACTGCCATGGGATAAGAGTATAGGAAAACACTCTGATGTTTGTGAATTGAACAGAACACCATTCAGTTTCGGAATCCACATTTCACAAGCACCTGCAGAATGCCAGAAACTCCTCAAGGAGTTTCCAATATGTGTAACTCCACAAGGCACTTGAAGTATCTTCTTCAGAGCCCTCCGGCAAATAAAATTGTATCTGTTTAGTCCCAGGGTACTAAGACAATCATCCAGGTAGATCACGTGGAGGCATTATTTTTAAAAGTGTTCTATTTCTCCATTGCAATTCTGCCCTTAGATAAGAACATATCAAGCAAGGCACCTGAATCAAGAGGCATCAAGAAGCTTGGAGATGCGGAATGGAATCAGCTTTGTGGATTTCGTATGAGCCACGTTGCCCTACCAATTCCAATTAATAGTTATTTTTAAAAATGTGAATGGTATCTATGAGGTACCAAAGTATGAAAGGTATGGCAGATGACAAAAATCATGCATTTATTCATTCAATAGACTTTTTCTGAGAACCTACTGCATGTTAGACGCTCACTAGGAGCTGCATATGCAGTGAGAAGACAGGCTATACTCAAGGGATTCACAGACTTGTGGGTGACAGGAAAGTCAACAAGCAACACAGAAGAGGTGACGTCACACTGTTAGTAAATTGCAGTGCCAGCAATCAGGCTTAGACAGTGTGCCTTAGGTGCTTAGCCATTATGATGCTCTCACAACTCACTAAAGCAGCACACATACATCTTCCCAGTTACAATTGCACCAATAACTTAAATCAGTATAGGACTTACATTCCGTTATACGAATTACTTATTTAATCCCCATATTGGTGCTGTAAGGGTCGAGTTAGTAATATTTCCACACTATAGATCAGGAAACTAAGTCTCAAGGAAGTTAGGCTACCTGTGAAAGGTTATGTATCTAGTGAGAGGCAGGTGTGGGATCTGATCCCATATCTAATTTCAAAGCCTGTGCTTTTTTTTATCTATGTGGGTCAGTTTCTTAAAATTAAGACCCATGTAGAGTTTCACTTTACAAAGTGCTTCTCCACATTCCAGACCATCTAATCTTCCTGACAATGCTGTAAGGTAAATATATTATAGGTAGGGAAATCGAGGCTCAGAGTGTTGAGAGATAGGACCCATTTACATAGCTAATAGTTGATAAAGCAAAAGGCTTACCACAGGTGCCAGAATCGAAATCATTGCTTTTTTCCCACTACAGTCTACATATGTAGGCATAATAATTGTAGATGATTTTTATGGTTATATAATAACTGTTCACTACCATCTTGAGTGTAAAGGGGAATGTGGGGTTAACTACTTTGATTGGCAGACAAAACATGGGGACTAAAGTAACGCCTACCTTCTCATCAGTAGCTGCTTCTACTGTCTACCCCCCAAAGAAAAAGGCACACATTATGCTTTTCAGAATCATTGATTGTTCTATATTTTGTTAATAGAACTATTACATCACTACTTGGACACTTAGGGGAGGAAAAAATGCATTTGGAGATTTGAAAGTTACAGGCTAAAATATGGATCCCAGGGCTCCAGAATGAAAGGCACATATCTCCAAATGCAGTTCTGCTGGAATCTTGAGAATGAAGATAAAAAATCAATCCTGCCTGCCTGATAAATGGAAGATACATGGAAGGGTGTTCGTATATCTTATTTTCATATCCTATTAGAAGAAATCTTCTAGGGTACCTGCTGTAGTTTGAGGAGCAGTTGAAAATTGCAGATGGAACTAAGTTGGGTTTCTGGTCTAGATTATTAGATTATGGCAGGAAGGGTGGTTTGGGAGGGCTGAGAGAGGAGTTTTAAGTAGCAGAGGTACTCTATACTAAACATCTATAGAGAAGCAATTGTTCCACTTCTCTTTGCTGGTAAAAATAGCTGATTTGGCAATACCTTGGGAACAGGAGGAGGAGCCACTTACAATACCTCAATCAGCCAGAGGGCAGCACTGTGTTATCTACTTCCTGCAAATGAGAAAGACAAGGAGACATTAAGAGAATCACAAGAAGTAGGGGTAATGTACTGCATAAGTCTCTGGATCATAAGGCCTCTTCCTTCTTTAATTAAAGCCAACAGGCAAGTCTCTTTTTTTTTTAAATAATTGGTTTCTAGGGAGCAAGAGAAGTGATAGTGAGGAGGATACCCCCAAGCAGAAGACTAGGAGGGACTATTTGAAGGTAAGGAGGGGTGGGACTTAAGAGGGCTCAAAAGTTTAAAATGCCTCGGGGTCCCATGAAGCTTCTAAATTTTGCTGAAGGCTGTGCTTATGTTTTAAAAATAAAATATCTGCTGAGCAGGCTAAAGGAGTGAATTGAATTCCTGAGGCTCCGATTACCTTTCCATTTGCCAGTTTTCATCAGCAATGATCAATAGACCGTCAGATCTGATGTAAACTTTTTTCCAGTTGCACTCTTTTTAGCTTCATGGCATGTGAAAATTGTGTGCGTGTGTACATGTGTGTGTTTTGACAGGTGAGCCTGGTTGAGAATGTTGAAGAAAAATACCTAGGAACCAGGAGACCAACAAGCGAAGGCAGGCATGTGTGAGGGGAAGACACCTCCCTCCATCAGTCCCTGGAGTCCCCATAACCCCTGTGCCTGTCATTCACAGTCCTACCCCAGCCTCACACTAAGAAACAAGAACCTAGATTGGCTAGTGACTAGAGAGGCAAGTGTAAAATGACGCTGCTGGTGTCCTTATGAGGCCCTTTCTCCCCACAGCAAAATGGGATGGACCCTTCAAATGGAATGGACTCCCTTTCGTAGGAGTGCTGACTCTGATGAGGCAGCTGCCCACCCGGCCCTGGTTAAGGCTACTTCCTCTGCACCACATCTTGAAAGTTAAACACTTTACGACTGGAAAGCAAACAGAAACACAGTCAACGTCTTTGAACCCATCAGGGACTGTGAAAGGACAGAAGACTGTTCCTGAGTACCTCTGTGCTCACAGACATGCCAGCAAAAGAATGCACCAGAGGAGAGGTGCACAAACATGCTCAGCAAATGTGAAGCAGCAGGTTCTTCTCAGGTTTAACCTGGCAGAAGAGCTGGGAAAGGTCTCTAGAGGAGGAGCTCTGTGTCCACAGAGACGAATACAAATACGAGCACATGATAAAGGTTCAATAAACACTTTCTGAACTGTACAAAACTGAATCAGAATGTCCGGGGACTGGCAACACTTGTAAATAGTTTCCGGGTCCTCAGATGTGCCTAAGCCTGATGCTGAGCCACTTAGATATTAGGGCAGAGAAAATTTTCTTTCTCCACAAAGTAGAAGTAACATTGGTCAAAACAATAGATAAAATCTTGACAGTAAGAATACTGAGAAGAGAGAAGCAGATGGCAATAGAATCCAGCGAGCTACATGAAGCAGGTATTCCAGCTGGTGAATAAGCACCCAGTTATCTTAGGTGTCACACTAAAGAATGGCACTGTAACAAACCCTGACACGACCTCAATTGCCTAAACCATGCCCAAATTGCACTTTAACTGGTACTTTTCTACCTTAGGCTAAAACCATTTACTGGATTCTGAACATTAGAAAAAAAAAGACAGGTAACTGACTAAATCTAGCTTCCAGTAACTTAACTCATCTCAAATTCTGCCAGGGGTTCAAGGAATACTTGACAGCAGAGATACCCCACTGTCTATTTATTTGTTTATTGTTTTGGTTTGTGTTTTTCACAAATCTTTGGTCCCTAGGTCACTGGGGGAGTACTCAATAAATATAATCTCACTTTGTGTGAATTCATACAGGGCACGGATTTTAAGCGACAGCAGATGTTGCTACTCCTTTCCCTTAGAAAGAATGTTTTTATCAAACAAGACTCCCTAAGAATTTTGCTTGCTCCCCAACCTCCATCCCAAAGACAGAAGTCAGGAAAATGCTGTGCATGTGGGGAAAAGAATGCATTTTAGGAACTAGTGAATAAATTTCAATCATCTCTTAGGTTATGAACATTTAGACAAGGAAATGTTATCTAAAAGCCATCATGCATTCATCTAGATGTTATATTAACTTACTTTTCTTACAGGATTAGCAGACTAAGAGATGTACATGTCTTGAATTATCCTGAGAGCTATGTTTATGGTAAAAATATGGGGTGGATGGCAATTCATGAAGTCAAGTATTAGCAGGTGGTTAAAAAGCTATGAGGAAAGTTTGCTTAATGGATTCCTTTCAACCTAAAGTGATACCCATAACATACTACAGTCTGTGGAAATGACCTATACCAACAATTTTATTGATAACATTAGAGACGTACAGATTTATTTATTAAACTTAATAAAACCAGGAAGCTGAGAATGCTGTATCACTACTGACAAAGTCAGGATTCAACATTATCCCGATAAGCATGAGACCAAAATTATGAAATTTAAGGGCAATAAATGTTTTTCACTTAGATTCTGAGTTACTGGCTTTGTCAAGATCATAAGGAAAAAAAATGATCTGGGGATTTTAATTCACCAAAAATCGGCATGAATTAGAAATTCAACCAGGTTCTCAGAAAAACAATGACAACAACCAAAAATCTTGAGCTGGATTAACACTAGTATAATGTAGCATGGTGGCTTATGGGAAGATCAAATCAACTGGAATGACCTTTTAGAAGTTTGTGTCACTCTCCTGCTTAAAAGCTTCCAATAGCTGTCCACCATGCTTAAAATCTACATGGCTATGATCCCTTAAACAGTCTGCTGCCTTCTTCTCTGATGTCACCTCAAGTTACTCTCCCCTTCTCTTACTAAACTTCCCACATGGCAGGCTCTCTTTCAATTGAAAAGACGTGTGTCCACCATACAGCCCGCTGTTTACCCTTCCTCCGCCTGGAATGGACTGCCCACAGGTCCTCGTTCACTCCCTGCTTCCTCTGTATCATTCAGGGACATCTCAAGAACGGCATCTCCTAAGAGGCCTTCCCTCACCACTGATCAAAAACAAGCCACCTCCCCCCAAACACTTTCTATTATATTATCCTGTCTTATTTTCTTCATAACATTTTTGACTACCTTGCTTATTATTACATTTCCTGGTTTACTTGGTTTTTCCACTACTAGATGGGAAGCTCCATGAAATCTAATCTTGCCTGTCTTACTGTCTGCTGTATTCTCAGCATCTAGAATAGTGCCCCAAATAGAACAGTGGCTCCAGGGGTATTTGTTGAATAAAAAGTTAAACATTTGTGCTTGATACATTATAGCAACCTGTGTTTAATTCTAGGTATCACATTTTGAGAGGGACACTGTATGTTATCCAGAGAACACTAACCAAAATGGTAAAAATTCTAGAAACTCCTTCATAGGAAGAAGAGTTAAATAAGCTAGGAATATTCAATCTGAAGAAGACAAGGCTAACAGGAAACATGGTAGTCATCTTGCAAAAAAGAAAGCAAATTTGTTTTGCCAATATTCCAGATGGCAAAATGAGAAGAAATGAGTAACTTACAGAGAAACAGATTTTTGGTTCAATTATAAGGAAGAATGTTGCTAAAAGAAGGAAAGGAGTCCAGCAATGGACTGAACTGCCTTTTGGAGTGGTAAGTCTCCTGCTAAGGTCTGTATTCAGCAGAGGCTGGATGGCCATCTGTCAGGGCTGATGTAAACTGGATGGCGACATAGGTGTGTGTGTGAGGGGAGGTGACCAGATAACCTTTAAGCCCTCTCAATTCTAAATATTTTATGATTCTCTAAGTCTGTTCATATATGAATGCAATATTTCCCAAAGAGTATTGCTTGGAACATTAGGTCTCTGTGATTCTCCAGTGAAAAAAAATTCATTTAAATAGTATACTCTACATCCCCTTCTGTGATGTATTATTGTAAAGAAACCTATTTAATGTTTAACTAATTTTCTTCCCAAACTTATCTTAACCTTGGAACCAGTTCTCACACCGTACCTATTAGCATCCCACACAGCTGGATCCCATGGAACACATTTTGGGAAGTGTTAGCCTATACTATGGGAAGAACATTCTTTTCTCCTTAAAATGCTCTAAAGTGCAAAAATGCTGGGATTTCAATTTCTACATTCTGGTCAGTACCAAAGCTTTAGGCTGACAACAAGAAAGATATATAGTACCTAGAGAAAACTGTTAAATTTTCTGCAATTTTATAAAGATAAATAATCTATATATCAAAGGAATTGGGCAGCTCAAAGAAACTGACTTTCTACTGAAAAATAGTTCCAGAACATATTTACATTAGGAGTTGTTTCTTTGAACACTATACCCATGAATAACTCACATACACTTAGTTGCAAAATACTGGAAACATTAATATTTCACATGCTGAAGTGCTTAGAGATGAACATTCATGATATATTGTTAAAGCTGTCCAAAAGAAAATAAAACGTGATTTTTAGAAGAAGAAACCCTCTTCCGTTGTATTAATTTGGTTGTATTAATTTGGTAAGAATGCAAAAGCTTGGATTGACTCCTTCAGTTAACAAATACTTGAGTATCTACTTACTACGTGTTAGGCATCAGAGAGGTAATGGTGATGCAATAGAGACACTATCTCTGCTTTTAGGGAGCTCATTATTTAGGGAAGGAGTTGTATTAATTTGGTTGTATTAATTTGGTAAGAATTCAAAAGCTTGGATTGACTCCTTCAGTTAACAAATACTTGAGTATCTACTTACTACGTGTTAGGCATCAGAGATGTAATGGTGATGCAATAGAGACACTATCTCTGCTTTTAGGGAGCTCATTATTTAGGGAAGGAGGCAGACAATTAAACAAGCCATTGTAATAAACTGTGATAAGAAACAGTGATGTGCTGGAGCTGCTCCCATTGGCTCATTAGAGTGGACTGTTAAATTTTTAGGACTTTCTTGAGCCAGTTATTAAACACAACCATCATTAAAAACTATTATATAAATGTACAATTAAACCAATCTTATTAAAAACAATGGTAATCAATAGTCAAAACTCATCACTTCCTAGTTATTTGACATTTTACTACCCTCTATGCTCTTAAAGTTATTTACGTCTACTTTATCTGTATGATGGAAATTCTATATAACAGTGTGCTATTGCACATTTCTTCCCAAGACTACATTCAGCATCATGGTGGTAGTGTAAAATTGGCCATGGTAGGAGTATTTACACCATAAAAATTGGCGAACACTACAAATTTGGGCTTGACTTATTGATCCTCCCCCCACCCCAACTTTATTCCCAAATAGTTGGTTGTTAAACATTTACCAGAACACTATCGGAATGAGAACTCTTTTCAGGTCCCAAGGCTTCAGATTAAAATAGGTGAGATCTCCATTAAGGTAAAAGCTGCCAAATAAGGTTTTTGTGTCCCTGATATTCTTGGCTTCAGAGAGGCTCTCCTATACTGAAAATGTATTTACTTTTGTTTAAACATATTTTCACCCAATGAACATGTATTGAACAACCTGCCATATGCGAGGCTCTGAGATGGACACAGAATTGAATTAGGGTTGGCCCCGATCTCAGGAAATTTATCATCACACTGAGAAATTAAAGTGTGAGAAGACAACAAATAATAAACTGAGTAAACTGCAACTTTTAAATGATGGCTCAGACAGCCTATACATTAGAATCCAGAGAACAAGGACACTTCAGATCCCAGAGAAGAGGTGAGATGTATTTATGGATAAGGTCTGATAAATTGAAGGAAAGTATAAAGGATATTTCAGATAGAAGAGAAGAGTAGTGGAAGAGTAGAGGGTCAAAAAAATGCCATGTATGCTTCTGGAGAGAGTCACCAGACCAGTTAGAAGGTCTTTATTATATAGAATATATCTTTCTATATAAGATACAATTATCTTCCACAGCTGTCCCTTATAAGACATATTTGCATGCTAGCTTCATTAGTGTTAGGGATACAGCAACTGGGAAAGGTTCAATATGATGTCCCTTGAGTGTATCAAATCCTTGGCAAGTTTAAAATCTTCATATGGGAACACTCAGATGCGAGGGAGACCAGCCATAATACATATCACCCCATTGACAGCCATGTGGATTTTATGAAATTCTAGTCTCAGCCTGCTTCTTGCATTGTCTTTTCTCAAATTTCCTTTCACCTTATCCCCTCTTCTTTGCTTGATTGAAGACCAGCTTCACAGGTATAAAATAAGCATGATGTTATACATTTTTTGCTGTAAATTAAAATTTTCCCCTGTGTGTGTGTGTGTGTGTGTGTGTGTGTGTGTGTGTGTGTGTGTGTGTGTAGGAGTGAGGGATAGAGGGCAGTTATCACAGAATTCATTGCAAAGTTTGCTGGTTTATTATAGTGAACAAGTGCCTGCATTTTATGTTCTTTTAAATCCTTTAAGACTGAAAACTTTAGCCAGTCAACCAGAGACACTCCATTCCCCCCCAGAAAGGAGAGTGCAGTATCAGCACTCTGATGCCACTACAGCAAAGAAGCAAATTATTGTGACTTGTGTTCATGACATGATTATAAAGTAAACCTGTAATCTGTTAAAATAAGCAAAGCTTCCTTTTACTTACTGCATGCAACATGAAGTGTAAAGTTTTGTTTAAACCAAGCACCAAACTAATACCAAGAAACATGTAATTCACTGAATGAGAGGGAGACACCACGGCTGGGACACATGGCAGGAATTACATGCCGGAGGGTTGACATACGTGAAGTGCTTCTGTCAGAGAGAGAGCCCACCAAGCCATGCATATGGGTTTTTGACTGTCGGAGATAACCAGACATTGGGCAGTTGGGGATGAGTCTAACCCACAGATATTTCAGTCAGTTCAGTGGGCAGAGGCTGTATGTCTAAACTGGCTATCTATCTTTGCTACCTGGCTTACTCTTGCTACCCAGGACATTTCACTTGAACAAAGTGTTCCCAGCAGGCTATCTGTCATAAGGCAGACCAGGTGACAGAACGTGTGTGGATCACACAACTGCAGCTCTTGCACTAGAAAAGAAACACAAGGCATGTTCCCACCTAATCAGAGTAGGAATCCATACAGTCTCTCTGAACAGGCGACAGTTTATTTACTCTATTTCATACAAAGAGAAAAACAAGCATAAAAAGTAAAGTTCCCATGATGCAGAGGCCACCTAACATACCAATTTCAATTTCAAGATATAAGTTTGGATTTTCAGGCTTGAGTTAATCAAAGGCAAAATTTTAAATTAGGAAAAAAAAAAAACATTTGATAGAATAAAATCTATTACAAAGTAGAAAATCTAGTGTGGTTGTAATGTAGACACAGATATTTTCAGGTAGTATTTCAGAGAGGGCCTAAAATAACCTCCTTTTCAGTCAGGAATGGGTTCCTAAAGGGGATTTTAAGTTTGGTTATTAAGCTGGGTTGAATGTGAGGAAAAGGATATAAAGACGCTGTTCTACCTACAGAAGCATGGCAGGGAGGTACGTACGGCCATAGACCTGGAGAAGAAAAACAAGCAGGAAGGACTACATTTGTCAAACCAGTAAGAATGACACATGTGGTAGCAGCGAAGAATCAGAGAAATCAAATTGGGTGGATAAACATGTAAAAGAGAGTATAGGAATATACTTCAAAACGTTCATGGAAAACTGAATTTAAAGATAATATGATCCTTTCCATGACCTTTTTGAAGTGCCTTTGTAAATAGCTTGAGGGGATCTTTGGATTTAATGAGGGTGCAAAAGTGGGCAGTTGAGCAGTTTTCTTAGCAGAGCAGTGGTGAAAGTGGCGACGACTTATACCTACCTGAAAAGTGGTGTGAAAAAAATAACCTTTGTGTGGAATAAGAATGGGCTTAAGGGGCCGGCCCGGTGGCGCACTGGATAGTGCACCACTTGGGAAGCGCAGTGGCGCTCCCGCCCGAGGGTTCGGATCCCACATACAGACCGGTTCCCGCTCACT
>NW_007730167.1:102062-166246 GCF_000696425.1 Galeopterus variegatus
TTCCCAAATAGTTGGTTGTTAAACATTTACCAGAACACTATCGGAATGAGAACTCTTTTCAAGTCCCAAGGCTTCAGATTAAAATAGGTGAGATCTCCTTTAAGGTAAAAGCTGCCAAATAAGGTTTTTGTGTCCCTGGTATTCTTGGCTTCAGAGAGGCTCTCCTATACTGAAAATGTATTTACTTTTGTTTAAACATATTTTCACTCAATGAACATGTATTAAACAACCTGCCATATGCGAGGCTCTAAGATGGACACAGAATTGAATTAGGGTTGGCCCCGATCTCAGGAAATTTATCATCACACTGAGCAATTAAAGTGTGAGAAGACAACAAATAATAAACTGAGTAAACTGCAACTTTTAAATGATGGCTCAGACAGCCTATACATTAGAATCCAGAGAACAAGGACACTTCAGATCCCAGAGAAGAGGTGAGATGTATTTATGGATAAGGTCTGATAAATTGAAGGAAAGTATAAAGGATATTTCAGATAGAAGAGAAGAGTAGTGGAAGAGTAGAGGGTCAAAAAAAATGCCATGTATGCTTCTGGAGAGAGTCACCAGACCAGTTAGAAGGTCTTTATTATATAGAATATATCTTTCTATATAAGATACAATTATCTTCCACAGCTGTCCCTTATAAGACATATTTGCATGCTAGCTTCATTAGTGTTAGGGATACAGCAACTGGGAAAGGTTCAATATGATGTCCCTTGAGTGTACAAATCCTTGGCAAGTTTAAAATCTTCATATGGGAACACTCAGATGCGAGGGAGACCAGCCATAATACATATCACCCCATTGACAGCCAGGGTTGATATCTGTGGGCATCTTCCTCTTCTCCCATGTGCTCTTTCTGAAGCCATGTACTCAGGCAAAAAGGGCCATTTCTTAGTTCTTCCCTTTGCTAGGTGATATGTAGCTCGGGTTGCAGATTAGAATCACATTCATATGAGCATGGCCAGGTGCAGTCCACCTCCCAGCGTGCGGCTCCCTGAGGGCTTGTTGTGCTTCTGCCCCCAAATCGCTAAGTTCCAAGACACTCTGGTATAGTATGGGGAATTAGAAGTGAGTCCTAATCTTCTCTCCTCTAGAAGAATTGCTTTTGCTGTTGCTAATGATACTTTTCAGGAAAAAAACCCTATGTTTACATAAATAGCAAATAAATCTTATTCACTGAAATTATCCCATTTAACATTCTAAGGGAGGCATAAGAAGGGCTATTACCACTACTACAGACTTTACAAATAAGTATAAAAGTGAGGAGACCCACTTAAGACTACATTGTGACCACATGTGAAACCCTAGCTCAAAATCGGTAATCTTGCCATGACACCAGGGATCAGCAAACCATGGCCTGTGGGCCAAATCTGGCCTGCCACCTATTTTTGTAAATCAAGTTTACTGGAACATAGCCACATGCATTCGTTTCTGTATTTCCCACTACAAAGACAGAGTTAAGTAGTTGAAACAGAGACTGTATGGCCTACAAAGCCGAAAATATTTTTGGATCTTTACAGAAAAAGTTTGCTGACCTCTGCACTATATACCATATTGCCTTAGCTGGATGGTCCTAAATGCCCAGGAACAAAAGTATGGACTCTTTCAGTCCAGCATATAGTGGAGCAATCTATATCTACTGGGTACTGGAAAGGTACTCTCTAAGCCCAGAGTACCACCATGGGATCATGCCACGTACACATCAAGCATGGACTCTAAGCCCAGAGTACCACCAAGGGATCGTGCCATCAAGTCATTAAGGGTGGTAAAAAGGCTGTGGTTACAAGGTACTTGACTAATTTCAGAATGGTCTATTGTTAGCATTTTTGAGGCTTATAAGAAACTTAAGTAAAAGATCTGAGCAGAAAGACAGAACTAAAGACTTAAATGATTAAGTGAAAGGCTAAGGTAATAAAGCAAGGAGCTGACAAGGCTAGACGTGGATTTTATGAAATTCTAGTCTCAGCCTGCTTCTTGCATTGTCTTTTCTCAAATTTCCTTTCACCTTATCCCCACTTCTTTGCTTGATTGAAGACCAGCTTCACAGGTATAAAATAAGCATGATGTTATACATTTTTTGCTGTAAATTAAAATTTTCCCCTGTGTGTGTGTGTGTGTGTGTGTGTGTGTGTGTGTGTGTGTGTGTGTGTGTAGGAGTGAGGGATAGAGGGCAGTTATCACAGAATTCATTGCAAAGTTTGCTGGTTTATTATAGTGAACAAGTGCCTGCATTTTATGTTCTTTTAAATCCTTTAAGACTGAAAACTTTAGCCAGTCAACCAGAGACACTCCATTCCCCCCCAGAAAGGAGAGTGCAGTATCAGCACTCTGATGCCACTACAGCAAAGAAGCAAATTATTGTGACTTGTGTTCATGACATGATTATAAAGTAAACCTGTAATCTGTTAAAATAAGCAAAGCTTCCTTTTACTTACTGCATGCAACATGAAGTGTAAAGTTTTGTTTAAACCAAGCACCAAACTAATACCAAGAAACATGTAATTCACTGAATGAGAGGGAGACACCACGGCTGGGACACATGGCAGGAATTACATGCCGGAGGGTTGACATACGTGAAGTGCTTCTGTCAGAGAGAGAGCCCACCAAGCCATGCATATGGGTTTTTGACTGTCGGAGATAACCAGACATTGGGCAGTTGGGGATGAGTCTAACCCACAGATATTTCAGTCAGTTCAGTGGGCAGAGGCTGTATGTCTAAACTGGCTATCTATCTTTGCTACCTGGCTTACTCTTGCTACCCAGGACATTTCACTTGAACAAAGTGTTCCCAGCAGGCTATCTGTCATAAGGCAGACCAGGTGACAGAACGTGTGTGGATCACACAACTGCAGCTCTTGCACTAGAAAAGAAACACAAGGCATGTTCCCACCTAATCAGAGTAGGAATCCATACAGTCTCTCTGAACAGGCGACAGTTTATTTACTCTATTTCATACAAAGAGAAAAACAAGCATAAAAAGTAAAGTTCCCATGATGCAGAGGCCACCTAACATACCAATTTCAATTTCAAGATATAAGTTTGGATTTTCAGGCTTGAGTTAATCAAAGGCAAAATTTTAAATTAGGAAAAAAAAAAAACATTTGATAGAATAAAATCTATTACAAAGTAGAAAATCTAGTGTGGTTGTAATGTAGACACAGATATTTTCAGGTAGTATTTCAGAGAGGGCCTAAAATAACCTCCTTTTCAGTCAGGAATGGGTTCCTAAAGGGGATTTTAAGTTTGGTTATTAAGCTGGGTTGAATGTGAGGAAAAGGATATAAAGACGCTGTTCTACCTACAGAAGCATGGCAGGGAGGTACGTACGGCCATAGACCTGGAGAAGAAAAACAAGCAGGAAGGACTACATTTGTCAAACCAGTAAGAATGACACATGTGGTAGCAGCGAAGAATCAGAGAAATCAAATTGGGTGGATAAACATGTAAAAGAGAGTATAGGAATATACTTCAAAACGTTCATGGAAAACTGAATTTAAAGATAATATGATCCTTTCCATGACCTTTTTGAAGTGCCTTTGTAAATAGCTTGAGGGGATCTTTGGATTTAATGAGGGTGCAAAAGTGGGCAGTTGAGCAGTTTTCTTAGCAGAGCAGTGGTGAAAGTGGCGACGACTTATACCTACCTGAAAAGTGGTGTGAAAAAAATAACCTTTGTGTGGAATAAGAATGGGCTTAAGGGGCCGGCCCGGTGGCGCACTGGATAGTGCACCACTTGGGAAGCGCAGTGGCGCTCCCGCCCGAGGGTTCGGATCCCACATACAGACCGGTTCCCGCTCACTGGCTGAGCGAGGCACGGGAGCAACACCGAGGGTTGCGATCCCGTTGCCGGTCCCCGGTCCGGTACGGGGGCGACACTGAGGGTTGCGATCCGTTGCCGGACACAGAAAAAGACAAAAAGACAAAAAAAAAAAAAAAGAATGGGCTTAAAAGGAGAGAAAAGCTAAAGCCGAAATGGCCTTGCCCATTATGGATACTATGTTCTCTACCTCAGCAAATGCCATTTCTAGTCAACAGTTTAAAAAAGCTGGGCATCATGACAGACCCTGGCTCTCTTTCCCCAAACATGTGATTCTACCGCCTGGCAGCCTTCACGCCTGCAACGGGCTGCATGTTTATGCACTCTCCCCAGTTCATATGTTGAAATCCTAACCCCCAAGGTGATGGTATCAGGAGGTGGGACCTTTGGGAGGTGATATGGTTATGAGAGTGGAGCCATCATGAATGGGATTAGTGCCCTTACAAAAGAGACTCAGAGAGAACCCTCACCTCTTCTGCCATATCAGGTTCCAGTGAAAAGACAGCCGACCATGAACCAGAAAGTGAGCCCTCACCAGATACCGAATCTACTGGTGTTTTGATCTTGAACTTCCCAGCCTCCAGAACTGTGAGAAAATATTTCTGTTGTTTAGAAGCCACCTAGTGTATGGCATTGTGTTACAACAGCCCAAGTGGACTAAGACAACACTCACTCTTTCCATCTCTGCTGCCTTACTTCAAGCCTTCATCTTCTTTTAAAAAATCTCTTTTATTGTGAAATATAACATAACATAAATATGAAAAGTTTATAATATGAATGTACATCTTAATAAGTAATCATGAAGGAAACACCCAACGGAACCACAAACCTGGTAAAGAAACAAAACTTTCAAGTATCCCAAGTTCTCCCTCTGCACCAGTCAAAACCTTCTCCCCTTCCACTTGAGGTAATGCTTGTAGTAATCCTTTCTTTGATATTCTTTATGATTTTACCATTTGGATAAGTACCCTTAAACTATATAGTTTAATTTTGCCTGTTATAGATGGAATCGCACATATAATACATATTGGTAAATAAGTGTAAAGAGAGTTAGACAACTTTCAAGTATAACACTTAACTCAAAGAAACAAAGTAACCTCAAAGTAACATTAAAAAGATGAACCTAGTATCCTAGGCTTAGGTCCATAAGTCTGGACTTTAATACTCCCATAAAGCACTTGTCACTATAGGATTTAGGTATTGGCACAAGTCCTCCATGCTAATATCCTAAAGCTCAGTAGTACTCTTAAGTGAGTACCAGCTTTGGTCTTCATTCTTTATTGATTGTCAATTCATATGACCACTTCCCTATTACTGGTAGACAAACACGCAAATGCTAAACAACCTTGCCAAGGAAAATACAGTGAAAATGAATTTATTAAGAGCATATGTTTTTTTCACCAGAGCACAATTTTCAAAGCAATATGCTGCACTGTCATTATCTCATTACAGTAATTTCAAGACTTGTTCCTGTTAACTTATTAAAAAACATTTTAAATCATTTTCTTCATTGCAGGCACAACAAACTATCTCATTACCCAAATATGGCTCGGTGCCAAATGATATGGCAAGAGATGTGATAAAGGAAATGCACATACGCAAGAAAAAGTCAGAGTCTGGAGAAAGGCAAGCACATAATAGAATACAACTGTAAGCTACTTCTTGCCAAAGAAAAAGTGATTTTGAAAATGTTGGCACTATGATGCCACAACAGGGCTAAGCCATTATGCCTCTCACCTTATCCTAAAGCCTCTAGAGGAATAGATAACTTGTTAATTGACTTCAAATTTTTCTTGCATAATACCTAGAGGATAAATTAACCTCTATCCATTCTATACATGTGCATAACATTATAAAACAATCCCACGTAAACATTCAGATGGAAACCTTTAAGTTAAAAACAACAACAAATCATTTCAGACACATTGTCTAAAGCAGGGTTGGCAAACTACAGCCTGCAAGCCAAATCCAGCTGCCTCATTTTTTGTAAATGAACTTTTATTGGAATACAGCCATTGCTTCATACCATGATGGCACAGTTCTCCAAACAGAGGCAATACGGCTCACATAGCCAAAAATATTTATGATCTGGCTCTTGACAGAAAAGTTTACTGACCCCTGGTTTACAGCCTTGCTACTCACAGTAGGGTTCATACACCAGCAGCATCAGCACTACCTGAAAGCATGTTCAAAATGCACCATATCAGGACTCAACTAGACTGACTGGTCAGAATGTGCATTTTTAAAAGACCCCCCCGGTGATGAACATGAATATTAAAATTTTAGAAGCACTGATCTAAAGAACACAATCCTAAAGAGAAATAAAATTTCCAAAAAAGGAGTAGGCTTATTGCTAGACTCAAAATATTTTAGTACTAGACAATAGAAGAGAGGTCTGTTTGCAAAGATTTCTATAAAGATGAAGAGAAAAAAGGAGATAGATTGCAAATTATGGAAAACATTAATATTGTATATGAAGGAGAGATTTCTCACATCAATTTATACCCCTAGAGGGTATGAGACATGTGCAAACTGCTTTAGCCCAGATGGCTAGCTTTTTTCATAAAAAAAAAACCTTTACTGCTGAAAGCTGGTCTAGGTCCCATATCACTCTCTCTAGTACAAAAACAACAAGTAAATAAGAAACAAATTTGCTGGTTTCAACCAAGTCCATTTGGTTGTCATATTCGTTTCCTTTTTAAATACTCCATTTTCCCTGTGTAACAGAGAAATTGCCTTTCCAATAAGGCAAATGGGTTATGATTTTCTTCCTGAAAATAAACATGTTATAAAATCCAATCGAAATCTCTATTTTATCATGTGTTATTTGTGTTCCATTTGTAACAGGCTATATGCTGTCATTTTGGGTTTACTTTATCCAACACTGTAGGGATCTGACAGAGATGAACAGCATTTCCCCTTAAAGTTACAAAGCCTGCTCTATCATTGTGTTTATATTTAATATCTTCAAGTTTTCTAAGTTCTTGAGTTGGGAAGTTTCAACATATGCAAACTAGACACATCCAAAGAGAACAGAATAATATATAAAGAAGTACAGGAACCATTTCATGATCTTCTCTTCTAACCGACAGACAGTGAAACTCAGAGGTGAAAACCACATCTCTGAATCAGAATCCTCACTGGAAACACAGCCCCATGAGCTAGCAAAAGAAGATGCCATGCAATCACTTGAGAGGGAAAGTTATTGCTCATTTGATAACAACATTCATTGGCTCAGAAACTGTTACCTTCTGCCCCTAAATATGCCCTGCTTTGGACGTGCTGGACTGAGCAGGTAGAAAATAAATTTGAGAAAAAGAAATCCTTTGTCTAAGAGCTTTCAGATTGGACCATCTTTGATTTCAGAGATGACAAACTGACTTCTGTCACAGAAAATTTATACCTTTTACCACTCCCCACTTTTCCAACTAAATCTGACAAACAAGGAATGCGACTGCTACTTTCTGGACTTTTTTGGAGCATCACCAAATATTACAGCTAGGAGAAAATTCTGAAGAGGCCCACTAGCCTATGTTTAGAGATGAGAAATCGAAGCCTGGAGAGATTAAGCGCACTGCCCAAAGTCACGTCACAAGTTGGTAGCAGATCACCAGGATACGCACTCCCAGGGGACAGTTCTCTTTTCTTTTAAATCTTTGCAATTCCTAATTCTTCATATAGTGCTTGGCACACAGCAGGCATTCAGAAATTGTTTGTTCAACTGAATACAGATCCCTGAATTTCAGTCCAAAGTTTTTTCCACTGTACCATGCTTGTTCATGTTTAACAATGGATTAATCTCTCTTTTATCTTCCAAAAGAATCAGAAGTCACATTTCAAATTATGCTTTTATGCAGGTATAATTAAATCTTTAAAAGGTGGGATGGCAAAGAAATTAGAGGCTAGAACATAACAGACATTTTACAACCTGCAGATGCCAACAGCAGGCAGCTCCCACCCTGCTCCGCCCCCACTTCCCCCACAGTATAACGGCAATTATATTTCAGGGTGAATAATATAATTATCTAAATGAAACTAGGAAGAAAAAAAAAAGCATACAACATAAAAGGATTAGCCTCTCAAGGACTTGCGGCTGGGGAAGGCAGGAAGATGGATCCAGGCTGACAATTTCATAAAGTAGCCATCAATTATTTAAATCATTGTGACTTCTCAGACAGCATTCTGGACAGCAAGGAGCTAAAAAAACACTCTAAAATTTTGCAAACCATAAATCAGGATAGAGATGCCTATTACTTGGTTTTGGAGTGACACATGCTCTGCCTTCAGAGAAAACAGCAAAAGCAAAGGCAAAGTCAACAAAAATAGGAGGTGGCTTAAGATGTCACTTTCTTGGAAGTTCAGCAGAACAAAATATTTTTCTTACAGTACAAGCGTTAGTACTGTTAAAACCCAATATAAATAAACCGTTCAGTACATGAAAGGTAACAGGTTTTAAATAATACAGGTTTTAAGTAGAATAGAAAGAGAATTGGACCAGAAGGAGAGGAGCCTGGATTCTACAATTAGATCTATCATTTACCAAATATGTCGCCTTAGACAGGTACTTAATGTGTTGAGCTTAACTTCAGTGATGGCATTGAATTAATGTCTAAGGCACCTTCTAGTCCAAAAATTCTATTGAAGTCTAGTCTCTATAGGATAGAGAATACCAATGCTAGCTGGGGAATATTTATAATGTAGACTAACCACATACTATCAGGCATTCATTAAATAGAGTTATGACTTAGAATATTTGTCCCATGTATGTGAGGTTGCTTACAACATTGCCTGTCTACTATGTTATATTTCCATCATACAAATAAACCAGACTGTGCCTTTATATCCAGGACCTAAAAGAAATAAGGAAATAGGGAATAAGCCTAAAATTTTTGCTATTACTTGAATTATTTACATTTGCTAAGCTAGCTGTAAAGAAATTGATTATTTCTACCCAGGCACAAGGTTTACAATTGGGTTAGTACTCATGAGGTGAATCTGGTCAATAGTTTCATGAGCCAATTAGCTAGGTTTTCCTTGGATATAGCTAGTTGAGAAAGAATAAAAATAGCTTTCAATTGAGTCACTTAGATGATTTCTATAAAACTGCTCCATAAAAAGCAGACATTATAAATACATAACTAATCACATAAATATTTAACTAACGCATTTTAGACAAATATATAAACTATAGCAAGATTTAAAAAAAATACAATTACCTAGGGACTAATTAAAAACATTCACCAACTAAAATGTAACATTATAAATTACAACTTATCTCTGATTCTTTTTGTTTTTCACTTAAAGAAAAATCTTTAATTTTCTCTCATTTATGTTCTATACATCAAAAAGCTTCTGATCACTTGCTGCTTACAAATTTCTTGTCATGCTGGCTGCTGGAGAAAGTTCTTTCTGCACTTACACTTTGGCCCTTCTGCCTATACTCTTTCCACCATACTAATTCCTCTCCAAATGAAAAGAACTTGGTAATCTAATCAAGTCTCTGAGCTTGCTATATTTTACTAATATGCAGGGTCAGTGTACGTTCAAGGAGGGTGTGCCTGGGACCTGTTCCTGTGCATTTCATCTCCCAGGTGGTAAACATACTTCTTTTTTTTTTTTTAAGATGACCAGTAAGGGGATCTCAACCCTTGGCTTGGTGTTGTCAGCACCATGCTCAGCCAGTGAGCCAACCGGCCATCCCTATATAGGATCCGAAGCTGTGGCCTTAGTGTTATCAGCACCACACTCTCCCGAGTGAGCCAGAGGCTGGTCCGAACATACATTTTTTCCTCTCTCTATTCCACCTTCTTCATCATTGACTAAGGTGTAAATCAGGCTCTGATTGGCCCAGTTGAACCAGCCATCTAACATTCCAAGGTGTGCAAACAGGAAGCAAGAGGCTTCTTAAAGACCTCCTGGCCAGAGCCATCTCCTCTGAAAGCTTAACACAAAAGTTGTTCTGGAAAGAGGAAAGCTTAGCTCTTGACAAAGCAGGATTTTGTTTCCCATTTCATGAGCTCCTTTGGGTTTAGCTCCCTCTATAAGAAATACCTGTGGGAGGAACTCCAAGTCCCAGAATAAATTTACCTGTTGCTAGCTTTGAATGACTTGATAAAAGAATTATATTTGCTCTTATGTCCCATTAATTAATTCCAGTTTTCAGATACCTAAAAATTCCCATAACCTTTTTTTTTCTTCTCATAGGAATGAGCTTATTGTTCATCTGTATGTGGATTTTCTTTCCTATTATTTGGAGCTGGAAGAAGAAAAATCATTGTGTTAATTTCTGCAGGAGTATGCCCTTCAGTGAATTCCAATGACTATCCTATGTCAGACAGAAGACTTCTGTTCCACCTGACTCATGGTCTTTGTAATAGCTGTAGCAGCATGTCTTCAACAAGTTAGGTTGGTGTATATGTGACCCAAAAACACAGAAGAGCAATGAAACGAAAAGTTGTGTTTTTTTGAGAAGATAAACAAAATAGACAAATCATTAGCTAGGTTAACAACAACAACAACAACAAAAAAAAAAAAACCAGAGAAGGCCCAAATTACAAAAATCGGAAATGAAAAAGGAGACATTACAACTGATTCCACAGAAATACAAAAAATCATTAGAGACTATTACAAACCACTATATGCCAACAAATTTGAAAACCTAGAAAAAATGGATAAATTTCTGGACACACAGAAATTACCAAAAGTGAACCAAGAAGAAATAAAAAACCTGAACAGACCAATAACAAGAAATGAGTTTGAAACAGTAATCAGCAATCTCTGAACAAAGAAAAGCCCAGGACCGGATGGCTTTACTGCTGAATTCTCTCAAACCTTTAAAGAGGAATTAATACCAATTTTCTTCAAACTATTCCAAAAAACTGAAACAGAGGCCACTCTCCCAGCCTCATTCTATAAGGCCAGCATCATCTTGATACCAAAACCAGACAAAGATACAACAAAAAAAGAAAACTACAGACCAACATCTCTGACTAACATAGATGCAAAAACCCTCAATAAAATACTAGCAATCAGAATACAGCAGCACATAAAAAAAAATCGTAAAACAATTAAAAATGATCAAGTGGGATTCACCCCAGTGAAGCAAACATGGTTCAACATATGCAAGTTAATAAATGTGATACATCACATCAACAAAATTAAGGGCAAAAACCATATGATTATCTCAATAGATGCAGAAAAAGCATTTGACAAAATCCAACATCTCTTCGTTATAAAGACTCTCAGCAAATTAGGTATAGAAGGAAAGTATCTCAACACAATAAAAGCCATCTACAACAATCCTACCACCAATATCATCCTGAATGGGGAAAAAACTGAAGAGTTTTCCCTTAAGAACAGGAACAAGACAAGGATGCCCACTCTTACCACTCCCATTTAACACAGTACTGGAGGTACTAGCCAGAGTAATCCACCAAGACAAAGAAATAAAGTGCATCCAGATTGGAAAAGATGAAATCAAACTGTCCCTATTTGCAGATGACATGATCCTATACATAGAAAAACCTAAAGACTCCATCAAAAAATTCTTAGAGCTGGTTAATAATTTCAGTAATGTTGCGGGATACAAAATCAATGCTCCCAAATCAATTGTGTTTATATTCTCCAATAATGAACTAACATAAAGAGAAATCAATAAAGTAAGCCCATTTACAATAGTCACCAAAAAAATAAAACACCTAGGAATCAATTTAACCAAGGAGGTGAAAGATCTCTACAATGAGAACTACAAACCACTACTGAAAGAAATTAAAGACGACACAAAAAGATGGAATGATATTCCATGCTCTTGGACTGAAAGAATGAACATTGTGAAAATGTCCATACTGTCCAAAGCAATCTACAGATTCAATGCAATCCCCCTCAAAATACCAATGACATGCTTCACAGAAATAGAAAAAACAATCCTAACATTCATATGGAACAACAAAAGACCCCTAATAGCCAAAGCAATCCTGAGCAAAAATAAATAAATTAATTAAATAAAGCTGGAGGCATAACTCTACCTGACTTCAAATTATACTACAAATGTATAGCAACCAAAACAGCATAGTACTGGCATAAAATAGACACTCTGACCAGTGGAACAGAATAGACAACCCAGAAATCAACCCACAGATTTAACAGCCAATTGATATTTGACAAAGGCAACAAAAAATTCCTTGGGGAAAGAACTGCGTTTCAAAAAGTGGTGCTGGCAAAACTAGATATCCATTTGCCATATTCCAAAAACAACACAAAATAGATTAAAGACTTAAATATAAGACCCCAAAACTATAAAACTCCTAGAAGAAAACAGAGGGGAAACACTTCAGGAAGTAGGACTGGGCAAAGACTTTATGAATAAGACCTCAGGAAGCAACAAAAGATAAAAATAAACAAACGGGATTATATCAAACTAAAAAGCTTCTGCACAACAAAGGAAACAATCAACAGAGTGAAAAACAATCTACAGAATGGGGGAAAATATCTGCAAACCATACGTCCAACAAGAGATTAATATCCAGAATATACAAGGAACTCAAACAACAGTAAAAAGAGAAAAAATCCAATTAAAAAATGGGCAAAGGAGCTGAATAGACATTTCTCAAAAGAAAATATACAAATGGCCAAATAATATATGAAAAAATGTTCATCATCACTAATCATAAGAGAAATGTAAATCAAAACTACATTGAGAGATTATCTCATCCCAGTTAGGCTGGCTATTATCAAAAAGAGATTAACAAATGCTGTCAAGGATGTGCAGAAAGTGGAAACCTTATACACTATTGGTGGGACTGTACATTAGTACATCAACCATTATAGAAGAGAGTATGGGGGCTTCTCAAACAACTACAGATAGAACTACCATACAATCCAGCAATCCCACTACTGGGTATATACCCAAAGGAATGGAAATCATCATGTCAAAGGGATAACTGCACTCCTATGTTTATTGCAGTTCTATTTACAATAGCCAAGATATGGAACCAACCTAAATGTTCATTAATGGACAACTGGATAAGGATATAGAAAAAAATGAAGGTCTGTCATTCACAGCAGCATGGATGATCTTGGAGAAAATTATGTTAAGTCAAACAAGCCAGACACGGAAAGAGAAATACCATGTGCACTCACTCATAAGTGGGAGAAAGAAGGAAGGAAGGAAGAAAGGAAGGACACAATAATATATTGTACTTGCAGAAGTAGAGAACAGAACTGTGGTTACTAGAGGTGGAAAAAGGGAAGAGGGCTGGGAGTTAGCAAGAAATTGGTTAACGGACAGAAGGAATGATTACATTTTTAAATGATGAACATGCTAATTATCCTGGTTTGATCATCACACATTGTACACAGATATTTATATTCCACTCTGCATCCCACAAATATGTATAATCAATTGTTTCAATTCAAAAAAATGTATTGATATGGGCTCATTGGTGATAAAAAATGCACCACACTAATATGTTATTAATAGGGAAACCGGATGTTGCGTGTATGGGAATTCTCTGTACTATTTTTACAACTTTTCTGTAAATATAAAACTTTTCTGAAAAAAAAGGTGTATTTTTAAAAAGTTTTAATGCTACTTTCCCTGGCAAACAAAATAGGTTTGCTTTTACACACTCTATCCCTAACACATAACTGTTGGCTATTTACATTTTATTCTTTAAACAAAAGTGCTTACTATGTGTCACAGATTTCTTTTGGCTCTAAAGCAAAACTTTGAAAGGATGTAAGACAAGGGTACAAGAAATTGACAGTCGAGCCCTCTCTCCCTCAGGCAGACTGCTCATTCTGGTAAACCCTCGGAAGCCATGGGCAAACACAGCAAGCAAGGTCACCAGAGTACTTCTGCAAGAGCCTGATAGGCTGCCTTGACCTTGGAATGACCAAGGAGACAACACAATCAGAAATGTTTTGTGGAATAAAAAGGAGGAAGCAATTAAACTCCTGCAGTTGAAATGGAGCAAAGAGAAGGAGCATACGTCCTAGGAGGAGAGGTAGAGAGTGGCTCTCATTTAAGTGTAGTTATCGGAATTTGGCTTTGTAGCTATTTGCAAGTGAATATTGAGGGTATTCTGGACTCCACAGATATGCTTAACCATCATGGAAATAGCTATTACTATGGAGGGGGAAAAAGCAGATAAAAATGTGGAAGAAAAGAAGCCGAGATGGATTTTTTTTTTTCTCCTCAAAAGACTCTATGGCCAATATGCACAATCTAAAAAGGACATAATGACATAGATAACCTGTTAATGAGCTAGCTGCATGTTTCCTTTTCTCCAAAGCAAGACTTTAATTGACAGCTCCTGTGTGACTAAAAGGATAATAAATGAGAAATGTACAGCTTAATCTTTAAACAAACGTGAACATGCTGCATCCAAATGGCTGCTCCTGTAGAAGCAGAGGTGATGAAAAACCCTGTCCAGTCATGGCTTCAAGGGCTCAGGAAGAAAAACCTGATGGGGATTTATAAATACGATATGTATCCCACAAATCAGTCTGTTGGGTTTGTTTGTTCAATTATGACAATCAATCAAAAGAATGGCTTCAAATGCTGAGCTCATGAAAATGTTGGGGCTCACCAAAACTCAGGCAGCCATGAGGTCATCACCCAAAGCTTCGGGCTGGAGAGAAACACTCACAGGACACTGTCTGTCTCCCCTTCAGAGCTGGAGTACTGGACCCTTGCCTTAGCTGGCCTCTGTGATAACAAGCTCTCTTCCCTCTAATCCTGTCTATGAACTGCCAAAGCCCAGTCTTCCCTAAAAGCGCAGCCATTTGAGCACATCCTTTCTCTAACACCTTACACCACTCTGTATCTCTTTCCATTTCAAAACCAAACTGGTCTGCTCAAAGTGTGGGGCCTCTGTAATAGAGTTTGGTGCCGCTGTTAACCTTATTTCTCACTCTCCATTCATTCTTTCTCTCATCTAGACAACTCTCACTGTCACATGAACACGCAATGGTCGGTTTTACCTTTTATCTTCGCTTATGTTGTGTTGCTTGTTTGAGTCATCTTCTCCTCTGCCTTCTCCATTTCTACACATCCTAAAAGGCCCAGGACCCACTTCCTGCTTAAGGTCTCTCTTGAATCCTCCAGTCCTCAGTGTCTCTCCCCTCTGCTCTTATGGTGCAAAGCTTCTAAGCCATCACAATCAGTGCTCAATTAATTACAAACTGTCCTCTACTGTTCTTGGATTCATAAGTGTGGGGAATACTGATTCCCTAATTAGTTGACTCCCTACTAAATTATTAAAAAGTGGAAGTCTTGCTTTAAATTTATTCTGTATCCCTACATCACCTTGTCTAGTGATAGTACAAAGCAGATGCTTAATAAATGAATATTAAATTTAGTTTTGGTATAATTTCAACAGTGAAAATTACTCAACTGTGTCATGTCACTCTTGTTATAGAAGATGTATCAGATTTTTAGCAGCCCATCTTAGTGTCTATGCTAAGATTAAGTACATGCAAGTTTCTGAGTAGGACAGGATCCTTGAAAAGCATGAAGAAAAACAGCTGCTTTATTTGAACAGTTAATCTTAAAGGGCCATTTAACTTTCAAGCTGAGATAGTCTTGTATCTCTCTCTTCATTTTCTCACTAGAACATCTCTAAGCCAGAGCTGCAACATCCAGACAGGGCAAAAATTACTTAGTTTAAGAACCTCAAAAATTGCCCAAGTATAGCAGTTCTCTGTCTATACTCATCTGGCTCCTACCAGTAATCTTGCCAGATCAGCAATTCTGCTGCTCTCAAGAATGATAACTATCATTTGCTTAGGCTGTTGAGCCAGCCTTTTCTCTCTTCCTAGTATCTTTTGATGGGACGCTTTCCTCTTCTCTAACATTTAAGGAAAAGAAATAAATCTGAAGATGCCTTTGTTAGCAAGTAAAGTCAAATAATTTCAGGCAAAGGCAGCTCTCTAAAGATCTGAGTGACAGAGTGTTAATGTAGTTGGGTGCCTGTCAGCAGATCTGTCATAAGTCATTACTTTCTCTCCTGCTTATCCACCAAGGAGAGGGCTGAGGCAAGATCAAAATGGACAGCAGCCAATCAATGTCTCAAAACACTTACCCCAAATGTGCCCTGTCTCATAGAACAGCCTAGACAACAAAGAGGGGCATCGGTGGTCCTCCGGCTACTCAGGATAGAAAGTAAATTCAGAGTCCTAGTTTAAAACCCATGGCTTGTCTCTATATTGATGTCACTCTTAAACAGCCTCATGCTCAGACAAGTTTCTTAGCACCAAACAAAACTGGTAAACAAGCATCACTAACTGTAATTACTTTCTCACCCAGCAGTCCCTTGTGACTCTGCTACCTATGTGGATAAAGCCTGCCAACTTGTTCTTTTTTTTTTTTTGTCTTTTTTTTTTTCGTGTCCAGCAACGGATCGCAACCCTCAGTGTTGCGCCCGTACCGGACTGGGACCGGCAACGGGATCACAACCCTCGGTGTTGCTCCCGCACCTCGCTCAGCCAGTGAGCGGGAACCGGTCTGTATGTGGGATCCGAACCCTCGGTGGGAGTGCCACCGCGCTCCCAAGCGGCACACTGTAGCAGTGCGCCACCGGGCTGGCCCCCAACTTGTTCTTTTTAAACTGACCTTATAACCAAGATGTAGTAGATAAATTCTTGAAAAGTTGCATCTAAATTAAAATCTGTTCTAAATACATTAACTTGTTCTTTTTAAACTGACCTTATAACCGAGATGTAGTAGATAAATTCTTGAAAAGTTGCATCTAAATTAAAATCTGTTCTAAATACATTATGAGAGATGATGGATTGTTGAAGAAAACACTTGGAATAATGACTGATCTCAAAAAACAAAAATTTTGAGATCATTAAAGATCCTCCTAAAACGTACAGGGCTGGCTGCAGACAATTTTCTGCAGACAAAAGAAAAAAAAATAAGGTTTATTTCTAGCCCCCCATGTAGAAGTTCGTTTAAATATAGTTAAACACTTTTTTTTTTCCTCTTGTGCTTCATAGAAAGCTATGTATAGAAGTCTAGTTAACCAGGAACTTCTCTAAGAAAACCAGCCAGACGAGATCCTATTTCCTTTTCATTCAGAGACAAGACTATATGTTAAAGATATTTATAAAAATGCAACTTGACCATATAATGGGACTGTTTTGATGGTATATAAAAATCATGTCTCATTGGCTCACTTTACAAGCCTTCTTCAATAGTTATGAGGACAAGTTACTTTTTAATATCATATCAATAAAGGCACTACTTACAGATTAATCACAGCATGAGCTGGTCAATTTCCTGTTCTACAACACTGTTTAAAGGAAATGTTGGGAAGAATACTTTTAGAAATTGAATATTCTTTTAAAAAAGCAACCACTCTCTCACCTAACACATCTCTCTGTATGTTCCAGATTATCTAAATAAGATACTAAAATCCTGTGAACACCACAGGATTTTATGATTAAAAAAAAAAAAGTCATGGTAAAGTGCTTAGGGAATGATTGAAATTCATTTCTGGGATGGCTGAAGATGACCTAAAATGACCAAGTTTAGTTAAGCTATAAAACAAATACAGGAAAATGTTAATCATGGAATCTGGATGCTAAGTCTGTAGGGGCTCGCTACGCTTTTTTTTCCAGCTTTTATGTATGTTTAGAATATTTTCATAATAAACTGTTGGAAAAAAATATTGCCAGGTTCTTATACCGGTTGTCTAATCATGTATGAAATAAACTATTGGTAAAGACCAGTAAAGATTTTCATTTAGAAGAAAACATTTTTTACTTCTCTAGGCGTTTTCTTAGCCCCATTCCTTTTAATGCTAATAGATTTTTCTGAATGGGCATTTTTCCGAACCGTGTGGGCATGTGGAGCAATAATAGAAATTGTTAGTAAGGCCCTGCTGAATACATGATCCCATGGTACTTTTCGCCCTAGTCGTCTGAGGTAGTTTGAGCAGGTATCATTCTGATTTTATATATGAGGGAAGGTAAGCAGCTTGGACTTGTCTAAGGTCATCAAGCTGATAATTATGGAGACCAGATCCACATTTTATATGTTTTTCCCACACCACCATGATGAAATTTAGCAGTAATTACTTTCAAAAATGGCTGTGAAGAATCACAACAAAAATTCTACAGAAATTAAAATGTATTAAACCATTAATAATAGAATAAACAATACAAAAAACCCACAATTTGATAAAATGACCTGAGAACATAGATAAATGTTATGGAATCCCCAAAATCCCCACTAGTAATGAAAGATCTAGTTTGCTCAGTTGATTCAGAAGAGAACAGATGAGGGTTGAAAGCCACAGTGACAATCTACACAATCAAAGCCAAGAACAAAGGACTCTTCTACTCCACGTTCCTGAGTAATGTCTGAAGTAGTCACAGGTGGTTAGTTATTTAAGGCCCCTACTTGTTGTGAAGAGGCCAAACGATACTGTTGGTGAATAAATACAATAATAAGAGTAAAACTCATAGAAAATCAAAACTACGAGTGGTAAGTTACTGTTTCTTTAGGTATAGATAAACACTAAAGAATTAGACCAGACCCCAAGGCATCTTGGTTCTAAGACTTATTTGAGCACAGTGAGACCATTAGCACCACCTTGCAGAGCTTAGAGGGAGAAAAAAAAATCAATTGATGAGCTCTCTTTTCAACTTAATGATTTTCACGATGACTTCCAGCAGACCTTAAATGGGACTGATCTCTTTTACACTAATACAAGCTGAAGCTATTCTGTACCAGAGAGTGGGATGGCAACAGTTGGCCGTGATGCGAATGCCACTGAAATGCAACATTCTTCATATTAACATAATGTGCTATGATGAAAACAATATGCTATTGCTGCCAGCCACACTTCCTTGGGAAATTATAAGAGGTTACTGGCAGTGCCTTAGCTTAGCTAGGGAGATAATAGGTTTGGGCATCAGTCTAATTATCTCTAGCATATTATCATACTGTAAGCAGCTGTGTCCACCAACCTTCAAAAAGGCTTAACTAGGGCTCCAGCAATCACTCAAACTACCTAAAACTTTAATTCTGAACCCTCCTGACATCTAGAATTTACAAATTGCTAGACCTATTGCCTTAACAGCAATACTTGTACACTGCTTCCTTCCTGAAGACTTTAGGTCTTCAAGGAAAATACAGCAAATTGAATGCATTTCATTCTGCATAACTTGTTTCTAGTTACTAGCTGCCCTGGATTGAATAGTGTCCCCCGTCCCCCAAATTCTACATAGAACTTCAGAATGTGACCTAACTTAGAAATAGACTTTTTGTAGATGTAATTAAGGTAAGGACTGAGATGAGATTGTATTATATTAGAATGGACCCTAAATCCAATGAAAGCGTCCTTATAAGAGCCAGAAAAGGACAAGTGAGGACACAGAGGAGAAGGCCATGTTAAGGTGGATGCAGAGACGGGAGTTATGTGCCAGAGTCCAGAAACACCAGGAGCCACCAGCAGCTGGAGGAGGCAAAGAAGGGGGCTCTAGAGCCTCTGGAGGAAATGTGGCTCCTGGCCTCCAGGCTGTGACAGAATAAATGTCTGTTGTTTTAAGCCTCCAAATTTGTGATCATTTGTCATGGCAACCCTAGGAAAATAATCCACTAGCTTTAATGGTCATAAACACTGCATGCTGCTTATAATAAATGACCAGTTGACAAACTCCAGGAACAGAAGAAAGGAGGTGGAACAATATCATCTCTTGCTGTCACACCACGGTAGAGGGAGGCAGGAAAGAGAAGATACTAGGCAGGTGCTAGAGGACAGAGAACAGGAAATAGGTAAACAGCAAGTTGGTGATGACAAAGAGATGTAGGTTGAAAATTTAGACAGAGATGGCAGTGGTTGACAAGCATAGTTGGCAGAGATCAGAAAGCCAGGAAAGCAAGAATTAAGGAGCAGGAAGGTAACACAGAGCAGTCCATGCTGAAATTCAAGCACAAATGACACGGGGCAGGAATGAGAATGTATGTTTTACAATCATTATTCCATTTAACTATGAGAGAGTTTCTATGACATAGACTGTATTATTCCCATTTTCAGAGGAAGAAATTGGTACACAGAGGTTAAGCAATTTGATCACGGCCACCAAGCTATCAAATGAAATGTATGGGATTTAAATCCATTTGGATCTGATTCCAGGTCTCATGCCCAAAGTTTGGTTCAAAGTATTAAACAGAACACTCTGTTATAAACCTGACTGTATTAAAGAATGCCTCAACCATAATTTTTTATATACTCCTCTCAGGGCAATAGCTGACCTGATGGAGTAGAAAGATCCAGGCCAGGCCACTAATCCTGGCTGCATGTTGGGATCATCTGCGCATCTTACAAAACACTGATGCCCAGGCAGGGCCCAGTTCTGACCACTGATGGGAAGTTCCTGGGTGATTTTAATGGGTGGCTTTGCTGAGAACCGCTGCTCTGAGCCCACAGGTATTAGTGGGCGATGCAGCTGGGGAAGAGATGAGCGTGGTGTTTGCAGGCAGACTCTAGCAATTTCACTTTTCAGAAGTTACTCCAACAAATACTGGGGCAGTGCGGTAAATGAAAATATGCTTTAAGTATTTCGGGACTGTCTAAAATTTCTACTTGCACAGCTTTTATTTGTTCCTCCAATGATGCGGGAATTTGAGCCTGAGCATTAGCAATGCTGCCTTGTGTCTCACATTGCCCTACATGAGCCAGAAAATGTAGGCTCATTCCACATTTGGAAAGAACTCTACGAAACTTAGCAATGTGCTAGACTAGGAAGCAGCTTCTGCTGCCACTGCAAATATTGTTTCTACAATTTCTGGGCCTGCTTGAAACAAAGCTGGATACTATTTTTTTTTTAAGTTATTACTGGTGTTCACAACACTAAGAGGCCTCAGAATTAGATCCCACTTCCTAGCCTCAAGCTGGGCATGGTGATGTTGCGTTAAGGGAATGCTTCTCAAACTTGAGTGTATATCACAAAATCACCTGGAGGGTTGGTTAGAAAAAAGATTCCCAGAGTGGGGTGAGGTTCAGGAATGTGCATTTCTCAAAAGCTCCCTGGTGATGCTGATGCCACGAGTCATGGGCCACGCTTTGCACTGAACTAGTACAGGCCATGCTTCTCAAACCCTAAGGTGTATACAAATCACCCACCGATGCCATACAAATGCAGATTCTCATTCAGAGGTCTGAAGTTCTTGTCCACAGATCACTCTGTAAGTAGCAAGAATACAAGATATTCCATTGAGGGGTAAGGGAAGAAACTTTACTTGCTCTGTTGTTTACACAGTTTGCCCATTCAGCAGTTTGATAGGTAAGGAATAAAAGACTTCAAGTATTAGTCCCCTCATTCTTTTTTTTTTTTTTTCCTTTTTTTTTGGTCTTTTTTCGTGACCGGCAATGGATCGCAACCCTCAGTGTCGCGCCCGTACCAGAAAAGTATTAGTCCCCTCATTCTTTTTTTTTTTTTTCCTTTCTTTTTGGTCTTTTTTCGTGACCGGCAATGGATCGCAACCCTCAGTGTCGCGCCCGTACCAGACCGGGACCGGCAACGGGATCGCAACCCTCGGTGTTGCGCCCACACCTTGCTCAGCCAGTGAGCGGCCGGTCTGTATGTGGGATCCGAACCCTCGGCGGGAGCGCCGTCACGCTCCCAAGCGGCGCACCATAGCAGTGCGCCACCGGGCCGGCCCCCCCCTCATTCTTTTTTAAGATGGAGACACCAAAGAGAAATAAATTAAATGACATCCCCAAATGAATGATGAACTAGGAAACTGGAGTGAATCAGTGTAATCTGTTTTCTCATGTCTAAGGAATGAATAATTTGTAGACTCTGGGAGACACAGAAGGCATGAAAAGTATCCAGTTCAATCATTTGTTTCCAACACTCCACATCCAGAATGCCAGACATGATGACCCAAAATTCCATGTACAGAATCTGACCCAGAAAAAATGAGGAATTTCTCTTCAGAGATTTCCTTATTTTTTTTTTCCTTTTTGTCTTTTTTCGTGACCGGCAACGGATCGCAACCCTCAGTGTCGCGCCCGTACCGGACCGGGACCGGCAACGGGATCGCAACCCTCGGTGCTGCGTCCGCACCTCGCTCAGCCAGTGAGCAGGCCAGTCTGTATGTGGGATCCGAACCCTCGGCGGGAGCGCCGCCACGCTCCCAAGCGGCACACTGTAGCAGTGCGCCACCGGGCCGGCCCCAGAGATTTCCTTATTTTGAATGGGCATGCTTTGCCTTACAATGGGTGGAAGACATTTTGCGGAAAAAGTAATGGCAGTAGAGAGATCTCAGATGTTAATACCATGAAGTATCCAATCCCGCCTTCATACTGAGGGCATCAGAGGCAGGAGAACTCTGACATTTTAATTTAATCATCACCAAAATCTTAAACCCAAGATTGTAAATCTTATACCGTGGGTGGAAAACGTGTCCACACACATCCTTGCACTAGGGAAGCCATCATTAATTCATTCACTATCATCCACTCCTTCAGTCATCCATTAATTAAATATTGAGAGCCTGCTCTATGGCAGACACTGTTGTAGGAGCTGGGAATTTAGGAGATAATCAACTGCAACAAACATTCGAGCTCTTCTGTCTGTTGTAATGTGCTTGAGGTGCTGAGGCAAAAGAGATGGTTCTATGCTTTACCTCTATGTGAGGCAGTACAGGGGGGTAAGGAATTTAGGGCAATGCTTCTCTAACTATGGTGACAACCCAGATTGATATTTTTATAAAATACAATAAAAATGAATTACAAGAAAAGAGAAATTTAAAAACCCACAGCTACATACAAAACTCAAGTCCCAATTTTTTATTATTAGATTTGACAGATGATGTCAAATTGCTGGAAAAATAATAAAAGTGTCTAAATGCTCACTCTCAAATTCTCTACATCTCACAGCAGATTAGTAACACATAGTGTACTGACAAGCATAATCCACAGACTACAACGTGAGCAGAAGTGGTTTAGAGCACGGACTCCAGGGTTATGTTGTCTGGGTGTGAATTACAGCTCCACTCTTTGCTAGCTGTGTGACTGCAGATAAGTTCTTTGATCTCATTGTTTCTCAGTTTCCTCACCATAACGAGAATATCACCCTCACAGAGCTGCCGCCATACATTTAAAGCACTTAGGAGTCAATACATATAAAAAGCACTCAAAATAGTCTCTGGCTTATAGCAAATGCTACTAACGTTTTCGCTGCTATCACTACTATCTACTGTTAAAACTGCTCTCATTACTATTATTACTTCTGTTATTACTACTAGCAGTATTCTGCTGTAGCACTTTGGGCCATGTTAGCATCCACAGAAATGCCCCTCGTAAGCCAAGTGTCTGTACTGCCCAGATGCCATTTCAGAGAGGCGAGCACAAAGTGTCCCGAGGTTATCTTCACAGGGTTCCCAGGCACTGTGCCTGCCCATCATCGAGCAAATGAAAGCAGCACTAAGACAGCTGTCCTTCCACTGGCCCTGGAGAACCGGGCCAGGCTGATGCTGTGTGACACTGGGTGCTGCTTCCAGGGAAAGGCACGTTCACTCTTTGGACTGTGACCAAACAACAATCCAGTGGAGGGAATAACTTTAAAGGACATTTTTATACTTCATGTAATTGAATACTTAACTCACATGAATTTTTTGCACATTCCCAAGCTCTCTTCTTAATATTTGTTTCGAATTCTCAGCTAAAATTTTTGAGAATTATTTCCTACTTTTTCTTCAGATTAGCTAACTACAATTAGCTGGGAATAAAAATATTAAAAAGACATAGAAGCACGTTTAGGAAACATTGAAACTTGAGCATGGGAAAACTATATTAGAACACAATTTACAGTCATTATAAAGCAAGATAATTTCTCAAGATGGGAAAGGAAAATAACCATCTCCTCATTTGCTTCTTTAATCTTGTAATTCTGAGAATATTAAACAAATTTATTGATACGGTCTAAGAAATTTTTGTTTTCATAAAATAAAAATTTTATGAAGAGAGGGCAACAAAATAACCAAATAATAAAACAGGCATTTTAGCTCTGAAAACAAATTTGGAGGTTAATAGCTTGAATAGCCTTAGTTTCAAGATTTACTCCCATATAATTATCATATCTTGATAAGGTCAAAGAGAGAGCAGCTAAAGTTGGAATTCTTAGCCTCAGAACGGAGGAATGAACTTCCAGGACCAGAGGCACGGTGACATGCACAACATGACTGGTGATGAGGTCCATATAATTATCATATCTTGATAAGGTCAAAGAGAGAGCAGCTAAAGTTGGAATTCTTAGCCTCAGAATGGAGGAATGAACTTCCAGGACCAGAGGCACGGTGACATGCACAACATGACTGGTGATGAGGTTGGCAGTGATGATATCATTTAGCTGGCAGTGTCCGGCCTTGACATGGCCCAGACTGTAGTCAACCAGTTATGACTTTTGGTGTGTCTTTGCTATTTAAGCTGAAAATTATTATGTTTAATAAGCCAGCATCTCTAGATCACAGATTCACTCTGCAGTGCACTGTTGCCTTTTTTTTTTCCATTTTAAATTCAATACACTGACCATGTTAAAATTGCTCTGTGCAGCATATAGCATGACACTTCAGAGAAATAAATATTGAAAGGTTTGCTGATGGAAATGAGGCTAATGATATGGTCAGACAAAACATAAAAGTAAATAAGTTTTTGTCACTTTCTATTTCTCATCTTCCCATTCTGATTTTACAGGTATTTATAACTCTCAAAACTTATTCACTGTGTCCATCTGTTGCTACATCCATCCATCATTCAATAAATTATTTATTGAGCACCTTCCTGCTACCTGGCACTATACTGTGCTTTTGGAACTTTCCTTCTAGGGGAAAAGACAGAAAATAAACAAGTTAGCAAAATTAACTAATAACTACAATTGTAGTAAGTGTTAAGAAAGGAAAAAACCCCAAAGTGTTAAAATATTGATTAAGTGGGGAGATCTATTTGGGATCCTGACAACAAGGAGTATTCCCCTCAGACAATTCAGATGAAGAAATAGGAATGAAGGGAGAACTTACAGAGGTATAGGCCCAGTTGAAAGAAGCAACAAGGGATGTGGAGGCACCCAGAGAGTAATAACAGCAGAGAGCCCAAATCAAGGAGCACAGAGAAGAAATGGTGTCACCCAAGCCCAGTGAGAGCTGGAGCTACGGAGGAAGTGTCATCTGGCAGGACTTCTGGTTATGGAGGGATGCGCCCACGGTCAGGACCACGATCCAAAGTGGAGAGGAAGGGGAGAAGAAATAATCCAACCTCTTTCTCCTTTCACCCTCCAATGTCCTGTTAGGGCTTCTTCCTATTGGCAGAACCTGACCAGAAGCCACCTGTCAAGGGAGCCCCAGTGACACAGTCCATAGGGTTTGGCCTCAGTGCTGATAATGGACGTGGGGTGAGGGGGGTAGGGGAGGATGAAGAATAACCAGGAAAGGGAAACTTCTTAGGTAGGATGGTCAGGAAAAGCCTCCCAGTGGAGGTGACATTTGAAGTGAGACACAGAGAGGAGAAGGTCCCAGCTGCGCAAAGAGCCAGGGAAAGAGGAATCGAGCAGAAGGGAGGGTGTGTGCATGCCTTCGCCCGTCCCCTCCTCTGACCCTGTTCTCACTAAGGATCCCTCACCAGGAGCACAGCTAGCACGGACCCGGGCAATACGAATGAACGTCTTCCTACGTGTGACGCCTCTATTGTATTTTTTCAAAATCATACAAGAATTTCCACATAAAGAAGGAAAACTGAGGAGGATGTCTGTAAAGGCAAGTAAAAACAGGCAGGTAAAGCAAGTCCAACTCTGCTCCATTTACACAACTTCTGGACAGCTCAAAGCCTTCCACACTTCGAATATCCTCACATCGTGCAACTGATGTAAAAATGTGCCACTATGTCCACCATTCTGTTAAATGAAGAGATACTATTAAGATTCAATTACAATGTAATAATAGTTAATGTACACCCATAATATAAAGTCACAAATTTCCTTTTAGTTTTTCATTTACCTCTAAGTGACTAGCAAAAATGCATATAAAATATAAACCTTAAACCAATCAATCCAAAATATCTACTGACACAATATTTTTTCTGTTATCCAGAATCCATTTCTTGATATAATCAAAGTATAATTTTCAGTATTAACAACATGATCACTTGAATTTAAATGGTCTGACTTTTAAAAGCCAGCTGACTGGTTCAAATTCACTGTGAGCTAGCAGTTATTTATAGGAAGTCTGCCCTCAAATGGTAGAGAGGGAAGTTCCCTCCTCGTAATTAAGGTTAGGCACAGTAACTTTCTTCCTGTTAATCCTTCATACTCTGGGATGCATTCATCAATGGAAAAATAAGTTCTTTCAAGGACAAATTCCAGGCAAATAATGGGCTGTTGCCTGCATGTTAATGAGACTCACCATCTCCCAAATCCAAAGCTAACCATTTTTTCTTAAAGATCTTAAGGAACTTTAATTATCCAACTACATTAGAGCTAAATTTCCCTAGTGCCTGTTTAATTTATTTCCTCTTGTTTTCTCCCTGATGACCAGGGAAACAGATGGTAATTCTTTTTTAATTTATGACTCTTGCCAAGTCAATAAAAATTGCTTATGAAAATAGTAAGTTCAAAGTGTGTTATTACCTGTAGGAGAGGCCGCTGTACCCCCAGCACCTTCATAGTGTCTGCATTAGCGAGGATCTTCAAGGGGTCAGATGTTTTGGTGACTCCTTCAATCTCCTTGTTGATCTCAGCCAAGACCTGATTAAGGAAGATGTTTTTGATGTACATGGTGAGAAACTCTCGAAGAGGACACTGTTTGGCTGGGCCAAGTCCCAGAGCATGCTCAATCTCCTGAATAAATCTGGAAGACAAACAGAGTAAAAAGGTTGTTAAATATATCAGAAAAATGGTTATATAAATACAACACAGCACACATGGTATTTCCAGGCTTTGGCTGTTTCCACGGACAGAGCAGGTTATCACTCCATGATTCATCTATGCATGATTTTTAATTTTTTTTAAAATATAGACTATTTTGCTAATTCAACAGAAATAGGATAAAGTAAAAAACATGACTTCTAATAGGCTTTGGCTGTTTCCACGGACAGAGCAGGTTATCACTCCATGATTCATCTATGCATGATTTTTAATTTTTTTAAAAATATAGACTATTTTGCTAATTCAACAGAAATAGGATAAAGTAAAAAACATGACTTCTAAACCAGGGTGGGGGGGTGTGGGGAGAAGGAGATACAAAAAATATTTTTGTTAATTCAAGAAGGAACTAAGACTACAAGAAGCAAAGAAATGCAACAGAAACAGAAAGTACAAATTATGGTGCAAATTAAAAAGCACACACCCAAACAGTACATATTTCTTATTGAAACTTTTATATATAAAGATATTAATGTTAAAAAAGAGGGAGAGAAAATGAAGGATAGTCTTTAAAATTCATGATGATATGTGAGTTTGGAGGTTTAGAAAGGGAATGGGATGGGAATTGGGGGCAAAGGAGAAGTTTAACCTTACTTGTAAGGATTTATTTCCTTCATTAAAAACACTTAAAG
This sequence comes from Galeopterus variegatus, assembly GCF_000696425.1. NCBI lineage: Eukaryota > Metazoa > Chordata > Mammalia > Dermoptera > Cynocephalidae > Galeopterus > Galeopterus variegatus. The sequence continues at coordinate 129,444 of NW_007730167.1, forward strand.
TATACATAACAGAATGCTAATAACTGTCCAATCTTGGAGATGAGCATGCCGATGTTTGTTATGTTATTCTTTGTAATTTTCTATACAGGCAACCCCTGCCTTGTGTGGCTTGTGTTCTTTATAAACAATTTATAAAGAACATCAGTCCCCCAGTAACACGGTTTAAATTCCATAGTACCATACTACAGTTACCCCAGTGTATTAACTGCGACTAATGCCATGAAGAAGAAACCGAGCAAGGTTTTAGCTCTTAGAAATTGCTACGTAAATAGCTGATGTGCATCATGATCAGTGACCAATCACATCACTAGTCCAAAGTCTCTTGGTGACTGGTCACTGTGCATTTGCTGTTCAGTTCATGTGTAGGCAACGAAGCATGCAGCTGAGGTGTCTCCTTGTCTCCTTGTGACAAATCCATGTGATGTTTTATAAAAGTTGATAACTGAAAGAGGGAATTCACCAACAAAGATAGAAGTACAGGGACAGGAAAAGAAAAAAAAAAAAAAAAGGATAACACTGAAAGTGAAATCTGAATTGACTCCAAATGGAGTTATAAAGAAATAGATGATTGTGGGAATGTTGACACTGCTGCCATTTGAGAGGCAAATGCAGCCAGAGCGAAGGCGAACATGAAGAATTTCCTCTTTATGTTTATGCAGTTGTGTCGAAAGGGGTGATGAGGGATTAGACGACAGAGGAAGCGATACTGGCAAAAAATTCACATTTAAGGAACTCTTTGTGTTTTTTCACAACATTGAAAAAACGAAGGGTAAAATTCTGGCAGCTGATCCAGACTTAGAAGGAGTATGACAATTCACCACGGCGTAATAAAAAAGATGCTTGCTGTGTTTTGTAAAGTATACAAGAAGAAGGCAGCAAGCACCAATAAAACTACTCTTGAAAAGATTTTAAGAAATAAAACACTTTACTTCTCAATGATCTTAGTGTTACAGTGGACTAAATACATATTAGTTTTCTTATTTTTTCATTTCCATATACATTTATAAATGACAGTAAGTTTTTAACGTCGCGACAAAAAATTTTAAAAGTTGTGAAACAACTGTGATTTAAGATTGCTTTACGTAGTTTCAGCTTGCATGGCCATTTTTACAGTTCCACAATCCTACCCAAAGCAAGGGCTGCCTTGTACTTTAAATTTTGTCTCATAAAAGGGGACGAAGAAAATGAAATGAAATAAAATCTAATGAAATAAAGACAAAAGATGAATAACTAACTGGACAGATATATTTGCAATTTATATCACAGATGATGGCTAGAAATCCAGAAAGGGAAAAAAAAAAAAACCTTTGTAGAAAAATAATCAAAGGACATGAAAAGACCATTTGCAGTAAAAGAAGTATAATGGTCTTTAAACATAAGAAAAAATTAACTTCATTCATAATGTGAAAAAATGCAAAGTAAACTATACAAAGATACTAATTTTTACACCCATGCAGTTGACCAAACTCCAAAAGTTTCAAAACGCATTCTGTTGGCAAGAGTGTGGGGAAAGAAGCATTCTTGTGTATTACTGATGAGAGTAAAAACTGGTACAACTCTTGCGAAGGGCAAGTTGGAACTATCATTCAAACTACAAATGCATTTCCTTTTGACCCAGATATCCCACTTTTGGGAAATTCTTCTGACAGCTCTATCTGAACATGGATGAGATGATATATATACAGAGTATATAGATAATTGTGGCATTGTTTTATGGCAAAAGACTGGAAACAACCCCAAAGTCCATCAATTAGGGGATAATTAACTACACTCTGGTGTGTCTACACATTAGAATACTGTGCTCTCCCTGCCCTCAAATGTGGAAGCTTTTGATGCACTAATGTGAAAAGGCCTCCAGCAAATATTGTTAAGTGAAGAAAGCAAGTGCAGATCAATATGTATTTAGTGATATTTACTACATTAACTTCGTATAAGAATTATACGAGTATATCCTCGTTTGTTTATTTTAGCATTAAGACACCCTGGGAAATCGCACAAAAAAACTAATAAGTACCTGTAGGAGGCAGGGGTGGGGGTGAGGTCTAGAAGAGGAGTGGGAATGAGACTTTTCAGTTATAACTTTTTATAATCATATGGTTGCTGAAAACTGTAATTGTCTTAGCTATTCAAATAAAATTAAATTAGAAAATTTAAAACTTATCTACACGTTTTAAAGACTATATTTCATGCACTGCTTTCTAATCAGACCACATTTAAAGTGTGGCGTATAAATAGTTCCTTAAGTTCAGCTGCTTAACCTGTTAAAGTTTTCTTTACTATATAAATCAACGCATTTCAGTTAACCTTGCATATAAGCAATTAAATATTACATTAACCTACAGTGTGTGTGTTTGTGATGGGAGTGGAGGGGAGTATACATATAGGATTATCACAAAGAAAAAAGTAACCCAAAGAATGCAGGAAAGAAATTGGAAATTAACAAGGCACGAGAAAAGGCAATGAGCCTTTTTAATTGATGTTATCCATGTGGAAAGAGAAATAAAAATATGATCCTAAACAAGATATAATGAATCTTTGAGGAGAGGGTGAGCAGAAGTGAGGGGAAAATGGAGAGATAAAAGTAGATCGTTAATCATGGCCATAATTTTAAGATCTCCAAATCCCATCCTGCTATGTGGACCCCTTATGATCACACGTAACCCTCAGAAAAATCCCCCACCCAGGTGCATCCAGGTCTCCTTAATCTGCATCCAAAAGAAAATTTGCTACTGAGTAACATCAAAATTATGTTTATTTTACTCTTTTTTAATATAATGGGAATCAATCATCAGAATCCCTATTTATTTTCTTCAAAGTGACTTAGAGTTTTGTCTGAGTGGAAGTATTTCTTACATTTTCAAAATCTTTAACATCCTTAGAATGAAATTCTTACTAGTCAACCTACTCCTAAACAGAGTAACAGAAGGCTCTAAATTATCCGCATTTTCTTTTTCTCTAGTCCCTTATTTGCCTTTGGCGTCCCTAAAATATGAAACCGCTCTGACTGGCACTGATGGAGGGGCCCCCGTCACTTTCGGCTGAGTGATGTCTTTCAAATACAAATCCTTTATTACCTAAAGCACACACATCAGTCTCAAATGACACATCCAGGTTGATGTTGTCATCTCTAACTTGAAGGGAACCATTCAACATGCTTCCAAATCTACCTTCAGAGCCGTGAGGGACCTCACTGTGCAGAAAGCATAAAACATGTGAGTGAAAATGAAAGAGAAAAATTGGGGCTGTCTTACCAGCTCCTTCTTACGTCTAGTCAAAAATGGTAGAGTGGAGGTTATTAGAGGCTGGAGGAGATGGAGAGACATTTGGTGAAAGGACACAACGGTTCAGTTAGACAGGAGAAATAAATTCAAGAGATCTACTGCATAACATGGTGACTATAGTTGAAAACAATGTGTTGTATACTTGACATGTCTACGACAGTAGATTTTAAGCGTTCTCATCACAAAATTGAGTATGTTAGGTAATGCATGTTGATTAGCTTGATTTAGCCATCCCACAATGTATACATGTTTCAAAACATGTTGTACACCTAAATACATACAATTTTTATTCCTCAATGAAAAAAATAATAAAATTATTTTTTAAATGGAAAGCAATTACATTAAATGGGCAAACTGCCCTTTCTCGGGCATGAAGGGCACAGAAAACTAACTTTCCAAGCCATCCAGACTAGGAGTCACACTCACTGTCACTGCAGGGAGGAATAATTTAGGGGAGTGGAGTGGTCCAGAGCAGAGCACTTAGAGTCGTATTCCAGAGTTTGGGCCTGGAAGGTACAGTCTTGGAGAGGTTACTTAGCCTGTCTTTGCCTCACTTTTGTATCCCATAAATGGATATAACACTACCGACCTCACAGGATTGTTCTGATTAAATAAGGAAATAAAAATTAGGCACTCAGAACAAAGACTGACACACAGCAACTGCTAAGTAAATGGTTGGCTGCTGCTATTTTTATAATTATTATTACTACTATCATTATGTAGACCCCGACGAAGTTGGAGATTAGAGGAAAGTGTGATATATTTTTTTCACCTTGTTCCTTTACTTTCCTGTCATCATCTATAATCAGCAATTCAGACCATTAAATTAATACTTTAACTATTTCAGCAACAAATAGATGTAGGAATGACCAGAGGTCAAATGCAGATTGCTCACTGCTGTATCCTTAGTGCTGGGTACTACTCTATGGCTGGCACATAGTAGACTCTTGGGAAACATTTGTCGAATAAAGTATTGAATAAAATAATTAATGGGGCCTTTGATTTCAACCCACAGTTTCTGAAAATAGAGCACGGCTTTTCTGACAAATAATGTTCTTCTCCCAAGAAATTAGGCTAGAGGTCCAAATAAAAGCTTAAAAAAAAACAAAAACAGAAAAACCATTCCATATCTCTATACCACCTCAGTGTTAACTGGTACCTCTTACTGAAAGAGTATTCTCTAGCTCTATGTCCACATCCCCACGTTGTTTTTAATTTTGTGCAATATGGCTGTACACACTACTTTGTATTCAGCTTTTTCATAGAGTATTATAGACTCATTCCATCATGCTAATGAACACAACATTATTAAACTGAACATCTATTAAGAATCATTATTGCTGTCTCTGGGTTTTATTATAGATAACCCTACAGTGAACATCTTCATTTTGCTTCTGTCAAATTATTTCCATAAGTTAAAATACTGCGAGTAGCTCCTCAACATTTTTCATACGTGAGTCTATTTTTTATTTTCCTCACAGTCCCACAATACACTACATGGGTCAAAGTAGTTAAAAAATGAATAGCTGAATGGGAGACACGCAAGAGAGGCAAGGGTGTGGAGAAGAATCATCAAAAAGCCCAATTTTTCCAACGATGCTCCTAATCAGCTCCATGGAAGTAAGAAAACATTGAATTTTTACTGGTGAAAAGAATCTCATTAGAAAAGAAAATATTTCACTTCAAAGTTAAGCTAGAACACAGATGGAACCCTGTCAAAAGGGTATGATCTAATCTCATAGAGTACTTCACACTAGGGATTTCCTAGCCCTGTAAATGACAAGCAGGCAAACATAAAGTACAGGTACATCTGTCATATGGAAAAAGAGCCAACGAGAATCAAAGAAAAGGATCTACATAATGCTGTATGTGGAGCATCTAATTACAGGATTTTGAGGAATCTTATTCAGACCAGCCTCCTAAACCTAAGATTGTAAATTAGAATAAAACAAAAAGCAATGACAATATTCAACCAATTCTGATTGCATTTGAATGTTTAAAGCATGGATCTTATTTCCTACATTCTAATACTGCTTTTTGCAAATATTTAACCAGGGATTCTCTTCAGATTATCAACTAGGGGGCCTCCAAAAGTAGTATACATGCAATACATATATTTTCGAATTTACTCTTTCTTGTAGCAAGTTATGTGTCCTTTGGAATGCACACATGAGCACATACTACCTACATTTCACCCAGTGTTTTCAAATTTTCTATCTTGATTTAATTTCTGTCCAGGAAAATTATGAAGTAATTAAAATTTCACTCAAGCTTCCCAAGCCCCTTGCTTAGCCCAGCCTCCTTATCACACATTCAATTTCTCTGTAAAGCTCCATTTCTTCCATTTTATCCAGCCAAGAACTGTGGCTGCTGCTAGCTGGAAATATCCTTGAACACAGAGGGCTGACACTGTATCGTGGAAGTTGTGATGAGAGCAGTGGTATTTATTCATTTGAATAAAAATAGTTGCTCATAGTAAATAAGTATTCCTTACATTTGCACCCTAATGAGTTTTTAAAATTTGAAGGTCAACATCACTAATACTGGACAAACTGAAAATCATGTGCCTTCTGACATGTCAGAGAAAAACACAGCATCCCTTCTCTGATACTCTTGCCAAAAACTGCATAACTTTAATCTACTCATGGGGACACATCATCTTTCCATAAAACCCAAATCAAAACATTCACATTCAGGATTCTGGCTTTTAGAGCATAAGTAATGCATACACGACTGTCATAAACATTGTGACATTGCAAATTAAGCTATTAAAGTATACATTTATATATAATCTATATCATACAACATATAAAATTTAATTTCATTTTGATGTTTCCTGATTTCGTTGTGTATCACACATATGTTTTAGCAGTTTAAGACAAATATATATATATATATAACATTAATATTTATCTGGAAGGCTTGGGGATTTTTCTCCTGATGCTATGCATCAGAATCAGCAGAAATGTGATTTATCCCTTATGGACTCTGCATTCTGCAAGATCTCTCAGCATATCATTTCCTCGAATGCATTTTCTAATCTACTCCCGACCGTCTGCAGATACCATGCTAACCTCCACTGAGAAGCTCTGGGTCTCTTCCACTGCATAATAGCTTTAAAGACTTTCTTTCTTTCTTTTTTTTTTAATGGTACCATATTCTTTCCATTTTAGTCCAAGATTTTAACTTTTTATTTTTTAAATTTATATATGTATATTCTTTTTATTGAAACATAATTGATTATACATACTTGTGGGGTACAGAGTTGACTATCAGTACTCGTGTACAATATGTGACGATCAAATCAGGATAGTTGGCATATTCATCATTACAAAACATATTCATTCTTTGTGCAAGATTTTTATGAGAAAAGTTGCGTGATATTTACAGGTCTGCAGAAACTTTGCTTAAGTAGTCAAACAGGTTCAAAGATAAGTTCACATGTCAACATCCTCAATATGCTAGTACACTACTGTCACATTTCATATATGTACATTTAATAATGTTGTATGACACAGATTATATATAATGTATACATTAAAGACTTAATTAGCCTCTACGGCCATACCACGTCTGTGAACATGCCCAATACTGTCTGACCTCACAAGCTGAGCAGGGTTGGGACTGGTTAGTACTTAGACAGAATATCACCTAGGAACACTGGGTACTGTAGGCTTTGAAAAAAAAAATGTGATTAGCAACAAACAGTGACACACACTGTTTATGATACAGTCATGAATGAATTACTTGTGCTTCAAAAACCAGGATTCTGAATTTAAAATTTGTACCTTTGATTTTGTGTTTTAGTTTTACGTAAAGAATGCAAACGACAGTAACAAAAACCCTGTAGCATGAATGACACAAGTTATGAAGAGAAAATAAAATGCACATTTTCCCCTAAATCCAGTAAACTGAAATAATCTTTGAACCCAGAATGAGAATGGAACATTGACTGTCAAATGCAGAACTTTTCTGGGGAAATATGAGCCCATGTAAAAATATGCCAAACACCATTAATAACACAGAGTCCTGCATTCTAATGACAATTTCTGCACATCACTCTAGGAGAAATAGTAGACTTTTTTGAGAACACAGTACACTCAAAATTCCTGCCATGCTTAATTTGTATGAAAAAACAAACAAACAAAAAAAACCCCTAGAACCCATAATGAAATCGCCTCCCAGACATAAGCCCATCCTTCTACAAAGAACTGTGTCTAGTTAGCTATACTCAGGTAAGTCGGCCTTTGGAATCAAACCCAAGTGAGACCATGCAAAAGGCTGGAAACAACTCAGTCTGCAGAAATAAGCTGCCCCAGCAAACATGGCTCCTTCAAGACATATCTCTTACTTATTCCATTGCTCTCAGATAGGACACTTAAGACACAGCAAACTGGAAAACTTGGGCAAAGAAGGAAAGCAAGCTCAGAGGAATTGACTTCAGACACTGTATATTGAACTCACCCATATTATCGGAGTTGAAAAAGATCATTTAGAAATGATCTACAGGGGACTCATTCAGAAACAGCAGCAACAGGCATATTTAAGACTATAAATCAGTGGAACATGGAAACCAAAGAAAAATCCATAAAGGTTAATGCACTTTGGAGCACAGCTGCCTCTTAATTCATGGGCATGAGCCACCAGCACATTGGAAAGAGGCTCTTCCCACACCAGTCTATAATTGTCCATGCTGAGTGTAACTACTATCCATGCCTTTTATATATAAAGCTTTTTGGGTAAAAGTGCAAAATAAGCTCATCATTGCAGAGCACAATCATGTCCTCAGCCCACACCCCTGGGAGACAATTTGCTGAACTAATGCAATAAAAAGGATTTGGGTGCTCTTATTTGTAATGAGTGAAATTCATGCCTAGGACGAGAGGAGGAAAGAAGTAAAAATCATTAAATAAAGGGAGAAAAGAATATTATCTACAAAATTTGGACTCTGCAGGCTTATAAACAAATTTAACTTTAAAAAGTCTTATCATGGGTACATTGCAGGTGATTTGTGACTATATTTAAGTGTTCCCTCCAGACTGAAAAGCACTTTAAGTAAGCCTCTTTAAAATGACAGCTGTTAAATTTTCTAGGCATATAATTTGGAAACTAAAGTGACTTAAACTACAACCCTTAATATCAAGCAATCTCTTCCAAACCCCCCCAAAATGCATATAAATAAATAAATCCTACTGATACAAAACTCAAGACAAAATAATAATCCTGCTTTTCTAACAGATCTGAAATTCCATTATTATCTTCAGAGTTATCTTACTTTAGTTAAATAACTGCTTCTTTATATTTTTATAAAAGATTAAGCTGTCAGGAAATTTTCAATGAAAATTGCAACTTATTGCAAAATGCCTATCATATTACCTGGAAACTTATGTGTAACATATTAAATATACTCTATTTTAGGTGCTCCACATCAATTTGGCCTTCAGATATTCTAATGCAAGATACAGACGAATTTGGAAAATGTTCTATTTGTTGCTATGTCAGTGGGAGCTGTATTAATAATTGCTTACACTTATGGAGCTCTTACCATATCCTGGTCAAAAAGCTTTATATGAATTATTTCACATAATTTCCACAATAACTCTATGAGGCCTACACTATCACTATCTCCATTTTACATACAATGAAACTGAGCAAGTGAAAAAATAACAGCAACGTTAACAGCTGACAGTTGCATTGTTCTTATTATATGCCTGCACGGTTTTAAGTAATCACCATGCTTTGTTTCACATATTCCTTATAGCACTATGAAGTGAAGTACTTTTATAATTGCCATTTGGAAGACGAATTGAAGGCATAGAAAGGTTAAGTTACATTCCCAAGGTCATGTGGCTAGTAAGTGATGAGGCCAAAATTTGACCTTGGATGGTTTGTCTCCAGAGACCACACTGAAATTCACCACCACCCTGTCCAATGTACTCCCCTAACATCACAGCCTCTGCAGTGTTCCTCCCCTGGATTAGGACTCTGGAGGTGGGCAGGTAAGGGGAGGACTATCAACAGACATAAGTCCACACTGAAAACCCTGAAGTGTGTGTCGATGTAGTGGCACCTTGTGTGGATGGAGAGGACCGTAATACTGCTAAATGCAAGTACCTGAATATATCAAAGATTGAATTATTTCCCTTGAAATGCAATAAATCTTATCTCCAGCCCTGACTTCTTGGTCCTGACCTGCAATTTCAATCACCTGTTCACTACTTTTAACTGGATGTCCTCCTGATAATTTAAACCATGTCCAACGTGGAACTCTTCACTGCTGCCTTCCCACTGCTTTTCAATTCTCTCCTTCTGTGTTCTCTATTTTTGTACCAAATCACCTTTCATGTTAAAAATCATCATGTTAAGAATCATCTTTCACTTTTTCCTTAGCCTCACTACTCATGCGAGAGGCTTCCAGACTTAGAGACATTCTTTTTATATTACACACTTATTCACTTCTTCTCTCCTTCATTTATTTAGGCGATATTTATGGAGTGTCTACTTTATGCTAGGTTCTAGATGCTAAAGCATCCGCAGGGACAGAAGCACGCCCCAGGGCTACCGTTCATACAGTATGTGATAAAAAGGACCAACACAATGAGTTCAAGGCTGGAGTCCAGGCAGACATTCCTGTGCCTCCATTTGTGATATTCACACACTAATTCAGGTTCTTATTAATGAGATGATGTAGATGAATGGACAAAACTTAATATAAGGTAATTTCTTTCCTCAGTCTCCCTAAAACAATATCCTTTTTTACCCACCTTCAATCCTTTCTTCCTTCATCTTATCCAACATACAGCTATATTAATCTCATTAAAGCATAGAATGTACAACTACTTAAAGTTTTGATAATGTGCCCTGCTCTCTCTTGCCTCCAGGTCTTGGCATATGCTGTCCATTTACCTGGAACATTCTCTCATACCTCTTTCCTACGGCCTTAGCTTAAATGTCACTTTCTCCAGAAGGCTTTCTCCCTGAAGTGTGCATTGACTGCCTTTTACTATGTCACAATACAACTCCAGGTCTACAGAATACTCCTACTGAGTGTCTTATCTCCTACTAGTTTTTAAATATCTCAAAAAGAGAAAACGTCTCATTCATTGCAGACAGAGCTTGGTACCTGGGTGGTACTCAAGAATAAGTCTTACATTATTTCCACTTCTACTCATCAACAAACTTTGCTTTCTGAGTACTCCCTCATTCTGTTTAAAAAGTGCATGACTTTTCTCATGATGTCCGTGGGGTCTACTTCTGTGAACCTCTGTATTTTCTAAATTGTGGCATATCAGCTAGAGCGGTAGTTTGGGAAATTATCATTTTCACTATAGTATTCCTTCAAGGAACAATTAAAAGCTAACTCACTCATAAAGATTTCTCTGATCTCTTTAAACTATTTTACTCATTTGAACTACTTTACTTCATTACTTTATATCAGTAGTCCTTTTTCTACCTATGTTTTTCTCTCTCCTGTTAGACTTAAGCTCCTTCAGAAAAGCAACTGTTTTTGTGCATCTTTGAATTGTACCAGACATGATATCAAGTACAGTGGGTGTAGTTAATAAATGTTTTAATAAATAATAATAAGTTATCACAACTTACTTAGGCTTGTCTTTAAAGGCCAGTGCTTTTTACAGGGATTACAATGAACAGATTATTTTAAGGCTAGGGAATAAATATGGCTAAACAAGATGAAAAAAGAATAGAGACGATAAAAGAAAAAAAAAGCTTGTGAGGTTAAATAATGCACACATTGTGTTAAATGTGTCAATATGAGGCATTTTAAGGCAAACTATCAGCAAATTAAAACCTAGCCCTTTTCTCTAATGTAAAATTCAGGGAAACTGGCATAAGTTGAACACTACTTGGGTATCAATGATGGAAGTCAAAGAGTGAAAGTATTTCATGTGTCAAAAACATGACTTGTGTACATGCTGGGATAAAATCACAGTATTTATTTGCTGGAAGAAACAGGCTGGCTACTAGGTTCTCTCTTCTACTCTTCCTCAATAGGATAGATTTCCTTATGTTTAATAAATGAATGCTTTGGAACACTCAGATTAAACAATCTCTAATGAGCCTATTTGGCAGCAAACCTTGTTCCTGAACTTAGTTTATGATTATTTCTTACCCCACTCTTATGTTTACTATCACTCAATTAACTACCAACCTGAATGCAAAAGTACTGTAAGAACAAAGTATCTGCAAAGTGGTGAGTGATCCCCTAGTCAAGAATTGTGAGTCACAGATAACAAGAGTTATGAGTCTTGTCCCTTAAACCTTTCTACTTTTATCTTCTTTTATGTGCAAAGTTGATTATTTCAATTAAGTCATGATAATCTTCTCATATCACTACTGGCTCCTTTCTCTCCTCCTACATCCACATTCTCCTAGAATAATACCTCTAAGTAAGTATCTTGCAATAATATTCACAAAGTTATTTTTCTATAATGGTTCAAGGTTTCCAAGTTTACCTCCTACAGAGCCCTTTCCTACTTGGAAGAGATTCTCACTTTCTATTTTCTCCCTTTTGGCCATCTATTGACATACTACACACTCACGGTTTCAACATGACAAAATGGGTTAGAGTAAGAGCAATTAAAACTCAAAAGTGAACTAAGCTAAACATTTTCAAGCCATCTCGGCCAGTATTCCATTCTTATCACCCTACGGTTCTTCCAGAGGCATCAGGGAGTTATTTCCTCCTTTATAGTTAGTTTTATAAATAGGCCCACTTATTAGACAGAAATTAAAGACTTTACTATTCCTATTATTCCATTTTATCCAAGTTTTGACATCCTGCGTAACCAAACTCAGTTAAAAATTTAGCTCATGAATCTGAAATGGAGAAAAGTATAGATTATTACATTCGTATATGGAATAATAAAGAAAAAACTGCCTCCTATCTAGTTGATTACTTGCAGGTGAATATCTATCAATTGTACAGGCATTAAAATGATGGAATACACAGCATTTCTAAAAAAAACCGTAGACCCTACAAAAGAATTTCTACTACAATATTCTTCTACAACATTCTACTACTGATATTCTTCTGGATTATGCTGATGACAAATACCTAAAACACATAGAAGATAAACAGCTGTCCAGGAGTCTATGTCTGCAATCAGGTGACTCTGCTCAGTGTGTTACACTCTTGGGCTGATTGTTGCTACTAACTGCAGCTGAATATGCAAGAAACAGAATAGTTTACACATTTTTTAAAAATCCATTGTAAGCTCTGATTTCGTCTGAGAAATGTTTCCCGGTTTCAAAGAAATGGAAAAATTTCAGGAATATACGCTTTATCATAACACAAATATAAAGTACATCTTAATGGAAAAAGAATTATTTCAGAAAACTACTTTGTTAATATAAAACTTGTAAAAAAAATTTCCAGCCATCATATTGGCAGTCAGGTCCCTCTGACGCAGTTTATTTTCAATACGAAAGTACACATAAAATTGTTCATTTTTACAAGGTTGACAGTGAAAAATATGGCCACAGGCAAGATAGCCAAAGCACAAGAGTTAGTTTTGCATTTACCATTTACGTATTCAGGGTGTTACTACAATGCATTCACACTTGTTAATATCTTTAAGTATTTTTATATCATTTCCCACATGCATATCTTGTTTTGGAAACAATATAATAAGTCCTTCTCGGACAGAAGGTGTTCATTGTATTTTCTCTCCTTTTAAAATGTATGCAGCAGAATCCATTTAACTGGTTTTGACAAATCCTTGGCAGTAATCACTCACGTAAGATTCCAGCAACAATCTGAAAGATGTCAGCAAATCTTTCAAACATCTAACTAGTTAATTAATTCAACTAACATTTACTCACCATGTATAAGCTAAGTGTAGGAGCTAGGGATGCCAAGTCACGTAAGTTAAGTGGATACATGGCTATCTCTCATATCTGTAGTGCCATGTTAGCACTTACGATGGACTTTCACATACTAGAAACTGATTCTGTTTTGAGGACTGTTTGACAGTAATAATTATTTCCATTTGACATATGAGGGAACTGCAGTTCAGACAAGATGAATAGTGCAGATTCAGACAAGATGAATAGTGTGGAAGGTCACACTGCTATCTAGCTTAGTGACTCTGTCTTGAACCCAGATCTGGCTCCTAATCAGTCCACCATCCTTTCTTCTAAAAACGGCAAAGCCCATATGCATGTAAATTCAGAAGAATGGGAAATACATGGTCACAGATTCAATGATTCTAGAAAATATCCCAATGAGCAGAAATATGGAAAGGCATATTTTTCATAACTAAGTTTTATATATTTAGGTAGTTTTAGAACTTTCCACTGCACTACTATACTACATCCTGAACAGTTTTAAAACATTGGCAAAGTCTGATGTGTATAATTTTGCTGGAAAAGTGAGTGGGCAAAATGTATATATAAAAAGAAGCAACATGACAGGATCATGCACTACACTGGTGTGTTTATTTCTACAGGAAAGAATGCCCGAGTGTGTATGACATGACACCAATGCCATGCACAGGTCCTAGGAACTGTGAGAGATCTGGAACTTTCTAAGACTCAATCACAGTGTTAGGCCAAGCATGAAATCTGCATCTTTTGCCTCTTAGTTCAATTCTCCAATGACGAGAGTGAAAGAGTAATTAGAATATGTTGATTTCTCTTTAACCTGGTTGGCCATTTTCCCTAACAGCACAATTACCCTGCTAATGAGATTAAATTTGGTTTAACTAGAGGACTGTTTCACTGCAGAGCCCCCTGCTGACTCTGGTTCCCATGGGATCCATCACTCTGTGGATGTACCCATCTGACATTCATCTGCCCTAATGAAAGCCAGACATGAGAATAGGGCCTTTACAGCAGTGAAAAACCCAAGGGCTTTTGTTTATATTGAAAAAGAGACTCATTTAGTCAATCTCAATCTTCCTAATACCCAGTGAAATATTTATTAATGAGTACCAGCACAGCAAGCCAAAAGTCTTATTTGCATTAATTTAAACCATAAATAATTGAAGGTAGATTTCATTCCTTAAGTCATGGTTTCAGAAAAATCCTCAACAGCATGCTGAATAAAAGAGACCATTAACAAGATAAAATGTATTAAAAGTTGAGGGTGGTAGATGTTTTGCCTACTCTTAGATTACATGGTTTCTCAATAATATAAATTCTTCATCCTATTATGCTCACCTAGGTAGAGGTGACAGAATGAGACATAAGTTTTTCTTACTTCTAGAGGTCAGGATTATAGAAAACATATCTGCACTATTCATCAAGTTGGACCAAGAACTGGCTCTGAGTAGATTTGTGTATCCCTTTATTCACCGATTCACCAAACATTTAGTGAGTTTACTACATGTCAAGCACCACTAGATAGTAAGAATGAGAAATGGACAAAACATACAACCTGTTTTTAAGGAGCCCAGGCTAAAGCAATGCTGAATCCAAATCACAATTCACACCCTATTAGTGGTCATGAATTAAAATTAAAGTGATGCAACCAGCATGGGTGTGGGGGAGTTGAGGGGGAGATACAGGCAGAAAGGACTAGCAGAACCGGAAATATCAAAGTGTATTACGTGTGTTTATGCTAAATTGTTTTGTGTAACTTTTATGTGTGTATATATATACATATAATATACATATATAATATATATATATATGTTTTATATATACACAAGAGTCTGCTAGATCCTGATATAAAAAAATAATTCTTATTATGGGTTATGGTGGAGGGAAAAAGTACTAAAGCCACTGACCCAGGGAGAAATGAACTTAAGAATTATACTCTAGACAGGCTAAGAGCCCTAATGGTACATACCACTCTCTAATTTGTTTACATACTTTATCCCCCTCCTAGACTCTAGGTTCTTTGAGGGCAGGATATTGGTTAGATTTATGACTGTATTCCCCTCAGCGTCCAGCATAGTGTGTTGGCAGATGCTCAATGCAAACTTCCTGCATAAAGTGAGGAAGTAAAAATTAAGCCTATGTGAAAATGGCCATGATGCAAACCAGCTAACTTAGGGCTATGTTCACCTGAGCATATGTGAAGAAAATGTATACAGTGGTCCCCCCTTGTTTGTGGTTTCATTTTCTGTGGTTTCAGTTACCCACGGTCAACCTCAGTGCAAAAATAGAAAATGGAAAATTTCAGAAATAAACAACACATAAGTCTCAAACTGCATGCCATTCTGAGTAGTGTGATGAAATCTCACCCTGTCCCACTCCATCCCCCTGGGATGTGAATCCTCCCTTTGTCCAGCATGTCCACACTGTAGACACTACCCACCTGTTAGTCACTTAGCAGCTGGCAAGGTTATCAGATCAGCTATGGTGGCAGCACAGTGCTTGTGTTCAAGTAACCTTTCTTTGACTTAATTATGGCTTCCAAACGAAAGGGCGGTGATGCTGGCATATTGTTTTAATTGTTCTATTACTAGTTACTGTTATCTCTTATTGTGCCTAATTTATAAATTAAGCATTATCATAGGCACCTATGTACAGGAAAAAACATAGTGTATATAGGATTGTGTATCATCTGTGGTCAGACATCCACTGGGGATCTTGGAACATATCCTCTGATGATAAGGGGAGACTACTGTATTCATTTGCTGTTGGCCAGTGTTTACAATCATTTTATGCTTGCATTTTCTCTACCTGTGATAATTAGAGCCAACTTCATTTGTGAAAGCTCTAATTAATTCACATTGCTGAGCAGAGTCTTTACCTTCGGGAGGTATTCAGAAATAACAGACAATATTGCTGCTAAGACAAATTGTGCCTCTTATTACCTGGGTATACAGTGGCTAGGAAGAAGGGAGTAGGCCTACTGATGATTCATAAAGAGCAAATACACGCTACTCAACCAACAACAGAACATAAACATGGGGAGATGCTAGTGAACAATGACTAGCTCACAGCCAAAAAGAACACCATTTCCCAATACAGCTTTCCACGTTCCTCGTCTCATCGCTCCCCTTGGAAATTAGCGCAGGAATAAACAGCACTGTGAAGACAGCAATAACACGTGTAGGAGAGCCACCTTCATGCTCGCTAATCACCTGACCCCACATGCCAGGCCTTCATCATCTGCCCTCACCATGTTAAAGTACCTGGTGGGCATTTGTCATGCAGGTCACCTGGCCAGGTGCCATGTAGCAATTCTTTTATTCATCTGGAGAAAAAATGGGCTTGATAACTTCAACCACAAGGCTGAGCTATTCTATTCCCCAAGATAATTTATGTAAGTTAAAACACTAGAAGGGAACAAAAGCATGAGATCAGCTTAAAAATTTTATATCTTGCTTTCAGACCTGAGAAGTTAAGCATGCTTGACACTTTGTAGTATTGTTATTAGAGAATAGAAGAAGATGCCTATCTGTTAGGTCCTCACACTGGGGGGAAAAGTTATAATTAGATGTCAACACTGTCAGCTACTTGGGTCATCTCAACTTTGAAAGCAATGACCAGGGGATCTCCATGAAATGTTTTCATGAACAGACTTCTTTTTGACTATTGTTCCTAAGACTGTGAGAACTTTTGAAACAAAAGAAAGAAAATCTTATCATCAGAGGACTTGAAAAATTCAGTGCAGAAATATTACTTAATAATTTGACTATTACTTAATACTGTCTTATGAGGACAAAAAAGAGACACTATCAAAAAAAATTTTATTCTTAGAGCTGTGAATCTTTCATTCACAGCATCATAAAGAGAACCAACGTGATTATTTCAGATCTTGATAGAGAAGCAAGACTCCCTTTCTTTTTGGTCAATTAATTCTCTAGGAGAAGATGCTGTTATAGAAATGCAGAAAGAATCAGAATAGATGGAAACTGGATCATCTAAGGATATATTCATTTTCAAATACACAAGCAATATATAAATCTACCTATCTAACTTAAATGTGATTTTAAAAAAATCCAAAAGAGATGACAAATAGACAATAATCATCATCATAATATTTGAAATTTGTTTTCAGAATTTGAGTCATTTTCATATTTATTATCTAATTTAATGCCACCAACATCATATAGTGCTATGGAGGGACTCTTACCTGGGCAAGTTATATGTTTGACTGTAAGTATAAATTTAGAGAGGGAGAAAAGAAGATAGGATGGATGAATGGCTGGGTGGCTGGATGAATGGATGGAAAAGTACATTCTAAAAAGCCATACGGCTAGTGGATTCACTAAGTTCTTGATATTTAACCTCTTCCTTTGAATGTGCATCATCTCCTTTAAATTGCTTTAACGAGATCAAGTAAGATGAAAAGGCAAAAAAAATCATCTCCAGATGAGTCCTATCTCTATGACTGTCTACAATTCTAGTCTATACCCTCTTCTCCTAGGTTATTCTGTCTCTGGGCTGGTCTTTTCCATGCCTATTTCACTACTCACCCTACATTTCACCACCAGATTAATTTGCATTAAAGATCTCTTTCACACTGATATTCCATTTCTCAAAAACTTTCAGTGGCTTCTACTTCTATCACATGAATCTCAAATTCTCTCTCTGGTTTTCACGGCCCTCCCATGATCTGGCCCCATTACTTTCCCATATTTCTACAGGATGCTTGTTTGCTTAGTATTTCTTGAGAATGCAAAATTATTTTTGCTCTGGACCTTTCGCTTATACTCTTCTACTCATTCAGAACACACCCCATTTCAGTGAGGTTTCAGAATGCCCACAGTTAATATATATAAAATCAAAATCTCAGCATGGGCTGAGAGAGGAAGGGCTATGTAATAAATATAATGAGGCATTCAGCCTGCCATTCCAATCAAGGAGAATATGTCCCAGGATAAGTAAGACAGAGAGACCCAAACCCAGATCCTCAATCAGACTCAGCTCCTGTCTGCCTTTATTGTGACTGTGTTATCTAGCATTTTAAAATATGTATTTTTTATGCAATATAATGCATCTATTCACAAGGTGAATACTTCTTTTGGAGATTAACCAAAAGGGGGGTTAAAAAAAAAAAAACAACTGGAGGAAAACCTAGCTGTACTGTATTTACCATGTTGAGAGACAGTAGTTCATCTCTGACTTGCTAAGCAATTTTTATGGGAAATCATGATGACATCCAATTTTCACCCTAGGTACAGGAGTAGGTCCTAACACCTACATATGACTGGAACTCTATGACACGGTCTGCCTCAACTTTACCTGTCTTTCAAAAGCTCAGCTTCGGGCTTATTGTCTCCAGCATACATTAAGCTCTCTCTTCCCTAGCTCTCATAGTGCAAGGGATGCAATTATGTGTTTATATTTCTCACTGTTCTCTGTTTTTTCTCATATAATTATCTATCCCCAATTATATTTTCATTTCTTTGAGTACAGGGATTGTGGGTTTTTTTTGTTGTTTTTTTGTTTTGTTTTGTTTTTATATTTCCCATGGTTCCTAACACAGTGTGCCATTCATATTAAGAACTCAATAGTATGATGTTTTGGCAACATGGTGTATAGCAGACAGCATGGGGTTGAGGTCAGACACGCCTGGGTTGGAATCTCAGCTCTCCCAGGTACTTAACTATGAAATCTCCTTGACTACCCAAGCTCCTAGTCTACAAGATGGGGAAATAATATTACTTTGCAGGGTTACTGCAAGGTTGGCAGTGAAGTATATATTGTAATAGTGCCTCACATTCACCTAGTGTATATAAGCACAGCGCCTGAAATATAGTAGCACTTGTTATATGGCAATACTTCTAATAATTCCTTTGTTCATTTATTTGTATATGTGCCAATCAAATTAATGATAGGATATTTGTATCATAAAAGTGATGTTACCACAGAGTCAGTCTCTTAAAGTAGGAATTCCCTCAAAGTTTTTAATGACTCATTTTACAATGATGAAGATCTTACTAACAATATTATATGTTTATATATTGGCTATAGTTCACAACACCTTTCAATGCATATTATCAGTATTCCATAACTTGCAAATAAGGAATGTTGAGGATTATTATCAGGCAAAGGAACCTGGCAGCACCTGGTTTCCTGGCGGTAACACTAACAAAAATACTCACAAATGTACTTTGGCCTTTGAAAGTGCTGGTCCCTCTGCCTAGCTGCTGTTCCTCCAGACAGTCATCCAACTCACTCTCTCACTTCAGTTGTGTGTGTGCAAATGTCACCTTCCTAACATCATTCTGTCTCCTTTCATTACCTTCTTTATCTTCACAGAACTTGTTGGTTACCTTCCATCTGCCTCACTGCAATGTATGTCCCATGAGGACTGTAGTGGATTGAATTATGTACCCCCAAAACTCACTGAAGCTTGAATTGTGTCCCCCAAGTTTTATGTATTAGAAACTTAGCCCTACTGTGATTGTTAAAAGGGTGGGAAAAACTATTATGGCAATTGTTGGGAAAATAGAATAGTTTGGTCAGGGCCCTCATGTCGGGTCCAGTTGGGTACGGTTTTAGCACATCCTTTGTAAGCAAATTGTGTGTGTGTGTGAGTGTGTGTGTGTGGAGTTAGTGCATATGTGCACCAATGTATTTTTTTAGTTTTGTTGCTATTCTTGTGTTCTTCAGAGAGAGAGAGAGAGAGANGAGAGAGAGAGAGAGAGAGAGAGAGAGAGAGAGAAAGAGAGAGAGAGATGAGAGAGAGAGAAGAGAGAGTTTTAGTGAAGCAGGCAGGTGGGCGTCTGTCTCAGGCATCCACCTGGTGCAGCCATGCTTTCCAACCTACAGCTTCCAAGGACCTTTTTGCCGGTTACCTAGCTCATAGACCTGCATGAAAGGGTCTGGTGACCCAGCCTGGCATGTGAGGGGTCTGGTGACCCAGCCTGGCATATGATGGGTTTGTGACCCAGTCTGTGAATGGGCTTGAGGGGTCTGGGAGCTCCAGCCCCAGCCCTAGCTCAACCATCAGCTCAGTCGGCAGGATTACTGGCAGGTAAAAGAGCCCAACAACTAATGAGGTCGCCTAGCTTTACAACTGGCGTCATGAACAGAATTAAGAGTGCTACAATTGGCAATGTTGACAGGATTCCAGGCATTAGCAGTAGTGCCACAGTAATCAAAAGGTGGAGCCTTGAAGAGGTGATTAGATTGTAGGACCGTGCTGTAGTGAATGGATTAAAAATGGTGGTCAGGGGTGTGGTTCTGAGGGCTTTAAAAGAAAAGGAGAGTCTCTCTCTCTCTCTCTCTCTGCTTCTACCATCTTGCAGTGTGAGACCCCTGTGTCGCTGTTGCCACCACCAGATAGACTTCGGACTTCTCAGCATCAGAAACTGTAAGCAATAAATTTCGTTTTGTTTATAAATCACCCAGTTCAGTGTATTTTGTTATAAGCAACAAAAACGGACTAATACAAGGACAGAGACTTCGAACTCACAGCTGTATACCTAGAACCTAGGGAAGTGCCTAGAACACTGCAGGTGATATTTCAATACTTGCCAAATAAATAGAAACTTGCTGGACTCCTGTCTAGTTCTCTCTATGACCTCCAAGGACTGGAGACTCCAGAAATCATATTGAGCAGGTTTATGACTCTTGCTGAACCGATTAGCGAATGAATGAAGACAATGTCTTTACTACTTTTTCCCCATCAGATCCATCCAGCCATAGTTGTTTAGAGAAGAATAAAGCTCAGAATCCATTTCTGGTTCCAAACCCTCATAGTTAGCCCATCCCATGTTTTTCCTGACCTCCAGTCATACCGGAAGTAAAATTAGAATCTGTGAAAGTAAGTGCTTATGCAACACTCCTCTAGACCTTGTCATCTTTCTTTAACGCCTCATTAAGATTGTTGTTTGATGATCACACCTGAAAAGTTAGAAAAGAGTACAAGTCTAATGACAATACTTGGGTAGACTAGCTTCAATATTTTTTGAATTATCATCTTTGCACATTCTTGCATGTGCAAATCCTGCAGCTCTCAATTTGGCCCCCTGTAAAAAGTAACATATGCTCACAATAAATCTTTAAAATGGCTCTATTAATAGAGTGGCTGTGGTGACAGTTTTATAAATGGGCCCATCTTTATGCAAACTGTGTTTTATTAGATTGCATTATAATGATTTGTAATAAGAATACAGAGATGAATTCTGAGAGAAGAAACTCCAAACGTTCCTAAGCCAGTCAGAGGTTTGAAAGTCCATGCATTCTGTTTGTTGGGCTGTGCATTCCGGGAACAACAGACATCATCAGATTAGTTTTGCTACAGTTGTATGCTTCTCTGCCTGTTTTTTTCCCAATCAGATAACACCAGTCTAATAACTGGCTTTGTGTCTGTCAATCCAATTACTTCCTATTTGGGATGTGCTGATACTCCATTAAATCCGGCAGACAGATGGCAGGGTCTTTCATTACTCTCCGAATGAATAATTAGCTTCCCAGGCACATAGCTGGGGAAGGAGCCATTCTATGAAGTCAGGTGCCTTCCAAATAAAACCAAAAACATAGATAACTAAAAATAATCTTGTTAACCCAATGTTATGTCAGTGCCACGCCTGTAATAGGCAAAGCCATCTAGTTAATCCTTCTGAACAGAGGAACCTTTCTAGGCAGACTTTATCAGGAGGAGTGTCCCTCTGGCCATATTCCCACTAGAGGAACCCTTTTCCCCATATATCTGATTGGTATCCACCCCAGGAAAAACACAGCCTCAGTCTGGGGTCCAAATGACATCACCTTGGGAAGGCAAAACAGTTCTTCCATCTTACCTGATCTCATTACAAAATTAAAAGAGAACAACACTGACTGAAATAAGCCACCTATGGAGAAAGTTAGGTAGAATTTAACCCAAAACTTTTAAGGCTAGATGACTGTATGTCTA
Source organism: Galeopterus variegatus (assembly GCF_000696425.1). Taxonomy (NCBI): domain Eukaryota; kingdom Metazoa; phylum Chordata; class Mammalia; order Dermoptera; family Cynocephalidae; genus Galeopterus; species Galeopterus variegatus. Next base: position 151,509 of record NW_007730167.1, read on the forward strand.
TAGTAAATTAAAGTGCAATCATAAGAATTTTAATAACGTTACCTTACAATTGTAAATCTTCATATTATGCTTAAATATAATTAGGAAAAAAGAATTAAAAGGAAGCCATCATGTCTTCCATATTCCCCACTCTATCTACCATTAACAATCAGCATTTAACAGGTGTTTCACAAACTTTCTGTGAATAAACTTAAGGATGTTTCAAAGTTGTTAAGAACAATGATGATAATTTTTAAGAAGAAAGATGTGATAAAGCAGGTGAGATTAATGCCCCCCAATACAGCTAGAGTTTACTCCTAAGAACTATGGTGGTTGATAGAAACACTTTTCTATCCTCCTTGAGTAGCTTTGTCACAGATGTCTCACTACATGGTCAATTTCTAATTAGTTATTTGGCATTTCATGTCTTCCATGGGAATGAAAAAGGCAAATTAATGTGGAGATAGCATGATGTATGGAATGAATATGGCCTGGGTCTGAAAAGGCCTAGATTCTGACCTCGCTGCACATTTGTAACTGTGTAACCTGGGCCTCAGTTTACTCACTCAATCCTCTAAGTACAGCCTCACATTCGATGGTTTAATATGGGATGCTGGCGTGATTTGGCCTTTTTCTCAGCTTTCCTAGTTGCTAAGAGTAATTCCCTCAGGCCCTTAAAGGGATCTGAAACATCACTGCTATCTCATTATGAATATTCATTCCCAAAGGCCACAAAAACTAATAAATTCCCAGCTTCAGGGAACAGAGGGTCAACATACAGCACTAAAAGCAGGGAGACATTAGTGTGCTGAACCACTAAAGTAGACGACTTTATAGCCCTTTGATGAGGATTATACTTTCATGGTTGTGGTTAGAGGGAAAAAGGGACCCATTAACCATCATTCTCTCTTTTCTAAGTGTCTTCATTCCTTATTTATTGAGGGTAATAGTTATAGTCAACAATGGTTATATATGAACTTGCTTGTGGGATACCTAATTTTTTTAAGAAGGTTCTTTGAATACATAGTCTCTTCAACTTAATATTTAGGAAAGCATGCAAAATAAGTAGTTTATTTGAAAAACAGTGATTAGACGGGGAAATGCTCACTCATTGGGGCCAAAGTGTGCTGCTACTGAAGAGAAAGTGAACAGTGGCAGTTGGCTGTGACACATAGAGGCCATTATCTGCAGCCTGGACAGCTTCCAAGGAAACTAATATAACGATTGAAGGAACATCTGGGCTGAAAGAATTGAAACCTGAATGAATTGAATTGAAAGTAGTGATCTCAGGTGCTAAGGGACAGAATAGGCTAGTAACTAAAGTTCAAAATCGGGAAAAAAGGTAATTTAATTTCAAGATTTCAGAAACCCTGAAAACTAAGGAAGAACTCCAAATGTAGAAGAAGTAGGTTCTGCCCCTGGGCTCACTGAGTAAGCCACGCAGCTTCAGTGTCACTAGTACAGTTGACAAGGAGCCAGGCTGCTAGTGGCCTTCCTAAGTAACCCACCATTTAAACCAGGAGACACTTAGCCTATGACTCATCTGGACAGCAAAGATGGAAATGTCACCCTAATTACTGAAGCCTCCTGAGTGTATATAATAAGGGATCTCTAAAGAGTTATTTTTTCATTTGGGGGTCAAGAACAGTAGAAGCTTCACAAAGGGCATCTGAAAAGTTGACTGCAGAAACTGGACAGTGGAAGAAAAACCCAAACCACTCAGTATAAAAATAATGAACTAGACATATGAGGAGAAAATGGTTTTCCATGTTCAAGGTCCTCAACTCTAACTCTTCAGTTCTCACTGTATCATGAGAGCATATAGAGGAAAAGACCTCCAAAATGCAAGGGGGGCATTTTCACTCTCAGATGGGTGATGTGAGGCTGAACGTCCTTCTGGAGTTGTATACTTGAGACCCACAATTCACAAGTTCTGTGAGCTACCTGATAAATACAGTTACGATGAACAGAGTTCTAGTGCTTCTGTGAGAGTCTCTTCAAATCACTAGAATTAACAGCAGCCCTGAAGGTGGTAAAACGAGGTGAGAGGGCTCCCAGCTCACGCTGTTCTTTGCAGATTCAGAGGCCTCACTTCTACTAAATGTCTTCATTTGCTAACTGAACACATTAGGCTTGCTTTCCCAGTAATCCGCTCATTTTCACAGGTAAAGAAAATGCGTGGAAGGTAATGGGGAGAATGCCTCAAAAAACCAAGGTGACCGTCCACATTCACCTTCCTTTCTCGCAGCAGTGTTGCCGACGTTCTGAACGTGCAGAGCACCCTGGGAAGATGCCCCACTGGGTGATCCTCTCTGTACTAATGAGGCTCCAAACCCACTCAGACAACCTAAAGTTGACTGCTCTTTTCTATTACTTTATACCTTCTCTGGAAGAACTATAAATTCATACACTTTTTCCATTTTCATACACTTTTTTTAGAACACTAAAATTGCCTTAGTTTTTACAGTTCATTTCCATTTTGGGATAAAAATGCACATTTGACAATAGCTCCACTCATGTCTTCATTGTAGCATGGTAATTTAGATTTCTGCTCCTTGTGAACAATTTTCTTCTGCAGCAGGTTTCTTTTCCATATTTTAAAAAATGAAAATGCCTAGTTGTAAATAAAGTAATCACATTCCATGGACATATGAAAAGTGCCTTTGGGGGCATTTTAAGTGATAAAACAGTATGGGTTGTCTAGCGCTGCTCTGAATAGAAGCATATTTGAAAGCTCATCGATTCTGAAAGGAGCATCCAAAGCCATGGAAGGAACAGGAGGACTGGCTGTAGATCCCCTAAACCAAGATCCTTAACCTGGGGTCTGTGGATTGCCTGAGGCCGTGAGTAAAACTGCATGGGCACAGACATACAGGTGTTTCTCCAGGGTCCACAGCTCTCATCAGATGCTCAAAGGTGCTGTAACTTTCAAAACTTCCTTAAACCACAAAATTCCCTTAAAAAGAGTCTTATCTGCATGTAAAAAAAATTAACTACAGAGGTAAGTTTTATTTAGAGTCATAGATGTTTGATGTATAAATAATAGATAACATTTTTATTTCATAAAGATCAAACATCTAAATGAACCTGATCTGTTTCAGATAATATAGTTTATGGTGGGAAGACCACGGATCAACAGCTTTGGATTCTAATCTTGATTTTGCCATCACCTGCTGCTCAACTTGGAGCAAGAAACTTTACCTCTCTGGGCCCTAGTTTGAAATTGTTCAAAATAGTTTACACACCAAAAACTTATTTTATTAATTCACTCTTGTGGAGATTTTATTTTGAAATATTTTTACTAACCAAACTGCATTTATTTTTATTTATTTATTTATTTTTTTGGTCTTTTTCGTGACCGGTAAGGGAATCGCAACCCTTGGTGTGGTGTCGCCTACACCGCGCTCAGCCAGTGAGCGCACCGGCCATTCCTATATAGGATCCGAACCCGCGGTGGGAGCATCACTGCGCTCGCAGCGCCGCACTCGCCCGAGTGTGCCACGGGGCTGGCCCCAAACTGCATTTATTAAACAAGAATTTATTTCTCCTTTTTCAAGAAAATTAATCCAAGTTTATATAACTGCTAAAAGAACTTCTGATTAGTTCTTACTCCACCCATTTGTCCAACCATCCAATCAACAAATATTAAAGTTCCTATCATATATGAGGCCCTATTTGTGGGAGCAATGGACACAGAACTGAGCTAGTCAGACTCAGCCCTACTTCTGTGGAGCATGCAGTAAGTGCTACACCTTGAGCTGATATAACTCCAGGCAAAAGACAAATAAAATATTTGTAACTCTGCAGCTCTATCATGAGTGCATTCATAATCCTGAATAAACTGAAATAACTTGTGAGCTTCATTACCAACTTCACAGACTTCTAGGACTTGGGCACCCTGTACAGGTAGCTGCTGAATGAGATCAACTGGCAGCTTCCTTCTAGTTCTAAATGTTAAGAACATTTTCCATTTTCAGTGGAGAAGAGAGAATCCATAGTTCAGTGCCAGTCCCTAATATCCAGCTCTAATAAAAATGATACTTCAATGATTAAAACATTCTACATCCCCCATCTATATAAATGTCTTCATTCACTAAAACCTAATTATGCCTACAACTAGATATTTATACTGATAATTCAATCGATGTAATGTACATCTCCCTCCATGCTTCAGAGAGTTGAGTTTAAATGCCTTTTTTGATTACTAATTATTTTCTAAGTGAGTTTAATGCTTGTGAAAGCTATTGGGACCACATGCCTGGGAATGAATATTCTCTGTTTATTTGACAAGCAGGTTCCGGAAAGCCCCCAGCAGCATGCAGCATGAAACTCGACCTGCAAATCTCAATCTGGGAAGGCTTGTTTTATGCAACTGAGAATATTTCAGTCGTGATACCTTCCCTTCGGTTACTGGCTGGTTGTAAATCTTAAATAGGAGGACAATGTAGTCCTAGTACTAGGAGATAAATTATATGAAGAATTTGCCTAATCATTTATTTCAAATGGAATGCATATGGCCACCCATAAAATACAAATTGTGTGAAACGGGGCTAACGTGAACTTGTGATAGAAGCAAACAGCTTCCACATATTTTCTACCAATTGTCTGAGTTCTATTACTCTGGTGCAATTTGAGGTGTTATGGTAATCACCCCCACAGTTCTAGGAAATCGAATCGCATTTTTGCATCACTTGTTTCAGCCTACTCAGTGCTTAGCAACATGTAAGTGCCCCCAGTGGGATGGGCAGAGACTCATTAAAGCTTTAGGACTATTAAGCAATCTCAGGTGAAGACATCTCTCAGACTTTTCCAGTGAAAATCAATTCATCAAATCCCTTTCCCGCCTACATTCTATTGCATGCTCTATTGCCCCTAAAAAAGCTTGATTCTCCTGCAGCTGGGCGAACTGCAGTTCACTCAGCAACCACTGACTCAATTGACCATACTGCACACTGTGAAGGAGCCTGATTCTCATCTCTGTGGGGACGATCAAGTTGTGTTAGTTGTGTGCTCATTATTTACGAGGCTGGAGCAGCTTCTGACTCCCTTAGGAGCTGCCTAACACTAATGGCGTCAGGTTTGTTACATGAGAATATATATTTTATCTAATTATGTGGTCAGTGGGCTGAAGAGCTCCCTATCCAGAAAAAGTGGCAAGTCCTTGGACACTTTAAACCAGATGATCAATATGTTGACTACATCCAAGATGGAGAGTTAGAAAATAAGACAAATATAATGTGGGTGTGATGGTTAAAATGCACAACTTATGCATAAAGTCTATCATTTCTTTTAGTAACAGTGTATTCGTAGAAGCTAAAATGGAAAGGAGAAAATCTTTTCCTGTCCTACCCCACAACCCAAACCAAAACAACAACTTCCCTTTGAAAGGGACAGACTTGGACTGATTAGTATACCTGCAATTATTATAACAGTAACACAATCTCATAACCAAACGCAGTAACTGAGGTGTAGAGGTTTAAAATCTGACCAAGGATATACCAAGGGTTGATGCTGGGCCTGCCCATGGCTCTCACATTTTCTCCCAGTCTCCTTTCTAGCTCATCACACTGCTTTTGTTTCACCCTCCAATGGGAATCCCACATCATTAGTGTGAAATTATATTAGGAAATTTGCTGGAAATCAACAATAGAATATATTGGCAAAAGCAAAATATGTGCCTTTTTGTGCTGGGGAAGGGGAGGGAGAAGTGGCATAAAACTGAATACACATCAACAAAATGCAAAGTGGCACAAATGGAGAGCTTTAACACTTTTCTCAACCTAGCGTTCCAGAACTGTTCAGATCAAGAATAAACTCCTAAAGCTTTCATCACATTTTTGGAATAGATGCTGGTCCAGAAAACTCTCTAACCCATGCTTTTCTTTCCTTCTTTCCCTGCTTTATAGGCCATGGCAAAGAACTTGAACTTTACCCTGACAGAGTGCCACGATCTGCCCTGTGTTTTAACAGAATCACTCTGGCTGCCATGTGGAAACAAGACTACAAAGGGCAGGAAAAGTAGTAATCGCATCAGCTAAGAGCTACTGCGACAGCGTAGATGAGAGATGACAGGGCCTGGGTGAGCGTGGCAGCAGTGAAGAAAGTGTTAAGTAGTTAGATTCTCTGTACAGTCTGAAGGTAGAGCACACAAGATGTGGTGCTCAATACGGTACCTGACAGAAGATGCTCAGCAAATGTTACTTTTCATTACTGTTGTCATTCATGAATCCTTTGTCTTTTATGCCTAAAGCACTTTCCATCTATATACTGACCATTTGCAATTTATTTACAACCTTGAAGTATAATTTTAACTACTTTTGTATTTATGTCTTATCTCGTCAACTAAACTGTAAGCTATTTAAATTCAGAAACTGGTTCAACTTCCTTATATTTTCCACAATTCAAGCACAATATCCTGAGCATAGCAGATGCTGAAAACATATCAGTGGACTAAAAATACATCTTGACAGAGCAAAAAAGAATATAGGTCTTTCATCTTTTGGACTTTCTTCTGTTTGCCTGAATATTAGGAGGGAAATCTAATATAAGATACATAAACCATAATAGCCAGGGTAATGAAGTCATCACTGTTGGATCTTCCATGGCCTTCTGTTGGATAGGGGAAAAGTACAAACAATTGAATAAAAATGTAAAATAACACAGACCTTCGTTGTGGCCTTAAGCCTGAGGAAAAATGTTTTTCTAGACATAGTGTTTTAAACTTCTCAAGTACTGAGTATGCTTTGAGAGCTTTCATTACATTTCTGGAATGGATGCTGACCTAGAAAACTCTGTGACACCTGCTTTTTCATGCACTAAATTCTCCTCTGGGCCTTTCATTAGCTCTGGTTCCAACAACATGGATACTTTTTGGATGGCACACCCAGCGCCCTTCTCAGAGAAGGATCCATAACCCCCAGAAGGGTAAACTCTTTGAAGCCATTTTTTCTGCTGCACAGTCCTGTCTTTGCTCTAGTTGATTTCTACAGTGTCAAGAGATACCTGGCCAAAGTAAGAGACCTGAGACTTAGGAGTTCATAACAACTGGGTCATATAACGGAAGCAGTACAGAGAGGAGACTCACACTCTCCTCTTGCTAAGGTCCCCAGAGCTGCCCTCATTTCTGTCCTTCCAAAAGGTTGGGTTCTAAGAGACATTCAAGTGTCCTTCCAAAAAATTACCTTCTTTTTGCTTAAAATTCCCTTTTTCCTTTTATTTACAAATTTAAAAACCCTTTATTGATGTATTTGGTATATTGAAAAGAAGTTGAATGTGAAATGAGACTTTTTAGTATTTCTAAAGTAAAACCAAGAATATAAAACAAGTGTCTACTTCTGCCTTCCACCTCTTCCTATGCCCTCAGTTTGGTGATGGGAAATAATGGCATTCTTACGTGCTGAGGATAAAAGGAGCCGGGCAGATAGAGAAAGTAAGCAAATGCTTAGGAAAGAAGGAGGGAGTATGGAATGGTTTTGGTCCAAGTCATCCCAGTTCCTCCCTGTCTTATCGCTCTATCTCTTATTACACAGTAATCAAAAGATTAAAGTCCTAGATTATGATACATGTAATAAGCCAGACACACATAGGAAGAAAGAAAATCAATTGAAAAAATTCCTCAATTTTATGGAAGTGTCAAAGAAAACGGTTACTGAAAAAGCTAAGACTTTATCAAATGGTTGCACTGTTATGTTTTATATTTAGAAGGGAGAATCACAACTGATAACTGAAGAATATTAATGTACAAGCAAGAAGACTTTAATTCTAGAAATTACCCACTTAGCCAAATAGGCTTGGGGGACATAATTTACGCTATTATTCCAATAGTTGTGGAACTTTGGGGCTGATAAACAGAGGTTCTTTTCTCCAGACCTACTTTCTCTATGTGCAGTAACCTGAGAGATGGCTAACTAGGATTGGGAATATGATAACTGTTGATTTAACATAGTGAAGTCAGTTGGCTATATGGGAACTGAATTCATGGCCTTGGTCTCATTTAAATCATGCTCTAATTAACTACAATATTCTGTTCTGCAGTCATGTAGCTCCAGACATCTTCTGGGGGGCTTGGAATAGAAAAGCTGTCAGGAGTAAAAGACAGCAGCCAAGCAGTTAACTGCATTTGGGAAAGCAAAAGAAAAAATGTTTAATGCCTTCTTTTCTTAAACGTTAGCCTGAGTGCAGCTGTGATTCTTGAACAGCTTGTTCTGAACCACATGGCCTTCCAGCCTCCCAATCTTCCCACTATGTTCCATGCTCAACTGGCTTTCAACAGCCTTCCTGAAGCAACTATTCAGCATACTAAACTTGGGATTCTTTAACACCAAGTAACACTTTTCTGTCTTTAATGGGATAATTTAGCCTTCTGACTTTCACAGCAGATGCATTTAAGACTCAGTGATGTCATTTAATTACAGACTCTGAAGAAATCTGAAAGCAATCATTATAACTAGCCTGTGCTGTCAGCTCCCTGATGGAGCCCACCAGCAATGCCATACACGAGAAGAATGGACTCCAGGGAGGAAGAAAGAAGAGAAAAAGACACAGGTCAGGGCCTGTGCTCCATTCCCTGAATATTGATGTCCAGGGTTCTCCATAAATCACCTAGTTAAATGAAGATAAAACTCAGAGAGGCAGACTGAGGGTCCAAATTAAAAGGCAAATAAATGATAGGGTCAATATACCTACTGAATAATTATTAAGGTGTATTTTCTCAATTAGAGTGATCAAATTAAGATATTAAAGGTGCATTTTTCTGTCCTCTTAATGGTGTCTTGAAGTCTTAACCACTAGAGTTCAATTACTGCTATGCACCATTACAAGCTCTTCCACTTGACCTTTGCTGAGTAAGAGATGATGATGATGAAGACAAAAAATATGAGCAAAGAGAAGCCTATGTGTTAATCAAATGAGAAAGCACTAAGAAAAAAAATTAAGTGGCATAATTATAATTTTTATTGATTTGAATTATTAATATAATTATTACTAATATCATCATTCAAAATGGAAGAATAGATAAAATGGATGTTCTAAAACCAATGGTTTCTATTCTTTAAGAGCATAAGGATGGGAGTGTGAAGAATTTATCACATTCATAAGTTGTCCAAAGAAAGCAAATTAGCCACATCAAAAATATACATACATATCCTCTACTGCATCAAACTTTCTCTTCATGCCATCAACTCAGGGTCTGAGCAATTAAACTGAACAGTTTAGCAAAATTCAAAAGCATCATAGCCCAAGTCCTACCTTCTTTACTGAGAACATGTGTATCCAGTACACTCTAAGGAAGAAAGAATTAAGCTAACTTTGTTAAGTCTGTCAAAGTCTAAATTTTCCTCCCTTCTAAATCATTCACAGTTTTTTAAAACTACCTACAAGCAATGATCCCGTATACTAACTCTCTACTCAGTTCACTGAATGCACACTTTATTACACCACTTAAATGTAACAGAGATCAAGTGCATAAAGATGGATGAGTAATTTGGCATGGTGAATGAGATGAACATTCTGGCCCTCTGCCACTAGGAATCATATAAAATTCATTGTTCATAAAAGCAGTTATGTCCTAAGGGAACTGCAAATAGGATGATGGCCAAGGCCACGGCTCGATATCATGATGTCACACTCAGCAGTGCTTCATATGCAAGCATCAAAGCACACATGGGTATAAGACAATAACCCACTCTTCCCACAATCAACCACAGCCAACCCCTGGTCTCTGGATATGCCCACCTAGAGCTGGTCTTGGCAGCATATGCAGCAATGAGACTTAAGGATGTGATGACGATGTCGACATTCTTAAGTCTCCCACTGCTGGGGAGGGGCTAAAAACATTAAGTTTTCAAGGGATGCAAAGGTTCATATTCGTGGCAGAGGATACAAATTACAAAAGTTTCTTTAAAAAATCATTTATTGAATGCTACTATATGCCAGGCATTATATGAAATGCTATATAAATTTTATTACTACTCTTCATAATACTGCTAAGAGATAAACATTATCCCCATTTAAAGATGAGGCACAGTGAGGTTAAGTAACCTGTCTAAAAAAAAGTCATCAAGACGGCAGAATAGACAGTCCTAGCAACACTCTCCCACATGTCCAATCAATTTACAACTATTAAAAAGCAAAGACTGCCAAACTAGGACTGCTGGAGCTTGAGGGAATAGGAAGAGACACTCATTGAGCTTGTGAAGGCAGGAGAAGCCACAGTGAGAGAAAGAAGGGACGACTCTGACCATTTTGAGGCCTGGCTGATTCAGGGCTGGCCTGGTAAGGGGCAGAAAGAAACTGTAGCACACAGAGCAAAGACTGACAAAAGCCACAGCTGTGCTCTTTGTGTAAAGTTATCTGGAGTCTTCAAGGGAGAAGAGGTCCTTGAAACACACGATACTAGCCTCTGGTGAGACCATGGGCAGGGTGCCTATTGACCCACATAGGAACGAGGGGCCACAGCTAACCAAAGAAAAACAAATAAACTGCAGAGGCCAGTGAATCATCATGAGGGACCCATGTACACCCTGCCCCATGAGAAGCATTTGGAGTATGGGGGGAGGTTGGCGCAGCAGGGGGACACTGGGGCACAGCCTGGGCAGCTGATCTGCATTCTGATGAGCACAGGACCACTCAGTGGAGACTGGGTCAGGGAGACAGAACTCCAAGGTGTGAAGTTTGCTGCAAAGACTCAGTTCCAGGCCAGAATTTCCAAATGGCCCAGGTATAGCTGACCTCACAAGACCCCAAAGTAATTAAAAGGCCAACAATTAAAATATGAGCCACACTAAAAGCCTTCCCCAGAGAATCAGCAGCAAAGCAGCAATTTAGCTCAACCAGAGGGATCAAGTGCTGGTCTCCACAGGAAGTTCCCCCAATTTTGGAATTAACCAAGGGACAACAAATTAGTTCCAGTGCAGAGACAAAGCTCTGATATTAAACAGTAAAGGCCTAACACCACCAAAGAACACCTACAAAATCTAGAAGAGGTAGCAGACTCCTCAAATGCCCAGGCATCAATGTGAAGACACACAGATCAAGAAAGAACAGAGAAATATGACACCATCAGAGGAAACAAACCAAGAACCAGCAATGCACCCAGAGGAACAATGGATTTACAAAATTTCAGAGAATTCAGAATAACCCTCTTAGGATGTTCAGGGAGTCAAAAGAAAATACGGACAGAAAATTGACATCTGAAAACAATCCAGGAGCAGAATGAGAAACTTAAAACAAAGGAATTTAATCAATTAAAAAGAACCCAGTAGAAATTCCAGAAATAAAGAATAAATTATCTGAACTGAAAAACTCAACAGAAAACTCCAACAGCAGACTTAACCAAACTGAGAAAAGAATTAGTGAGCTCAAAGACAAAAACATACAGAATTATCAAATCAGAAGAACAAAAGGAAAAATAAGGAAAAATGAAACAGAAATACTACAAGTACAGGACTCCCTCAAGCGAAATAACCTCTGCATAATTGGCACACCCAAAGGAGAGGAAAAAGGAAGAGATGTAGAGAGCGTATTCAAGCACGGAGAAAGATGACAGCCTCCAGGTACAGGAAGGTCAGAGGTCGCCACTCAAATTCTATCCAGGAGGAACACCTCAAGGCACATCACAATCAAATTATCAAAAACCAGAGACAAGGAAAGGATATAGAAAGCAGCAAGAGAAAAGAAACACAGAACATTCAAAGGAGCCCCAAACTGTCTCTCAGCAGATTTCTCAGTAGAAACCCTACAGGCTAGAAGAGAATCGGATGATATATTCAGGGTGCTGAGGAAAAAGACTGTCAGCCAAGAATTCTGTATCCAGTACAATTAACCTTCAAATGTGAAGGAGAAATAAAGTCTTTCCCGGATGAATAAAAGCTAAGGGAATTCACCAACACTAGGCCTGACTTACAAGAAATGCTGAAGAGAGTTCTTCACTGAAAGAAAACAATGCTAAGGAGCAGCAAGAAAACATTTGAAGATATTTAACTCATTAGTAAAGTAAGTTCACAGACAAACTCAGGATAATCCAATGTCATAAGGGTGGAGAATAAAAAACTTACATCCTTAGTATGAAGACTAAAGGACAAACCTAACAAGACAACAACAAATACAACAACTGTATAAGAGATGGGCAATATTAAAAGATGTAACCTGAAACAACAAAATATCAAAAAGTATGGAGGAATGATGCCAAAGAATAGAGTTGGCCTTGGTTCTTCCTTTCTTCTTAGATATCGAAGTTATTCGTTTAAAATAATCTGTTATAAATATAAGAGGGGGCTGAACCCGTGGCTCACTCAGGAGAGTGTGGCACTGGGAGCTCAGCAGCACTGGGAGTGCCAAGGCCGTGGGTTCAGATCCTATATAGGGATGGCCAGTGCGCTCACTGGCTGAGCGCGGTGCGGGCAACACCAAGCCAAGGGTTCCAATCCCCTTACCGGTCAAAAAAAGAAAAAAAAGAAAAAGAAATATAAGAGGTTTTTTGTAAGGCTCATAGTAACACAAAAACTTATACGAGACATAATAAAAATAAGTAGTGAGAAATCAAAATACACTGGTAGAGAAAACCACTCAATTGCAAAGGAAGACGGTAAGATCAGGAAATATAAGAGGTTTTTTGTAAGGCTCATAGTAACACAAAAACTTATACGAGACATAATAAAAATAAGTAGCGAGAAATCAAAATACACTGGTAGAGAAAACCACTCAATTGCAAAGGAAGACGGTAAGATCAGAAAAAAGAAAAAAAGGATCCACAAAACAACTAGGAAAAAAAGTAACAAAATGGCAGTAGCAAGTCCCTATATATCAATAATAACTCTAAATATAACTTACAGCCAATTTACACTTAGCAGCCAGCTGATTTTACAACACACACAGCCAACTGATTTTTGAGAAAGGTGCCAAGAATATACAGTGAGGAAAGGACAGCCTCTTCAGTAAATGGTGCTGTGGATGGCCACATGCAGGAGATTGAAACTAGACCCCTATTTCTCGCCATACACAAAAATCAACTCAAAATGAATTAAAGACATAAATTTAAGGCCCACAACTATGAAACTACTAAAAGAAAACATAAGGGAAATGCTACACAAAATGGGAGTGGGCAGCGCTTTTTTGAACGAGACCACAAATGCACAGGCAATTAAAGCAAAAATATATAAATGGGACTGCATCAAACTGAAAAGCTTCTGCACAGTAAGGGACACTATCAACAAAGTGAAGAGACACCTACAGAATGGGAGAAAGTGTTTGCAAACTACACATCAGACAAAGGGCTAATATTCAGAATACATAAGGAACTCAAACAACTCAACAGCAAACAAACAACCCACCCAATTAAAAAATGGGCAAAAGACCTGAATAGACATTTCTCAAAAGAAGACAAATAGCCAACAGGCACATGAAAAAACGCTCAACATCACTAATTATCAGGAAAATGTACATTAAAACCACAATGAGATACCATCCCACTCCAGTTACTGGCTATTATCAACAAGACAGAAAATAAATGCTGGCGAGGATGCGGAGGAAAGGGAACCCTCCCACACTGTTGCTATGAATGTAAATTGGTACAACCACTGTAGAAAACAGTATGGAGGTCCCTAAGAGAACTAAAAATAGATCTACCTTACAACCCAACTGTCCTGCTACTGGGTATATACCCAAAGGAAATGAAATCAATATGTCGAAAACACACCTGCACTCCCATGTTCATCACAAGGCTATTCAGAATAGCCAAGAGATGGAATCAACCTAAATGTTCATCAAAGGATGAATGGATTAAAAAAAAAAACCTGTGGTATATATAAATACACACACACACTCAATGGAACACTATTCAGCTATAAAAAAGAATAATATCCTATCATTTGCAGCAACATGGATAGAACTGGAAACCATCACGTAAAATGAAGTAAGTTAGGCACAGAAGGAGAAATACCACATGGTCTTAGTCATATGTGCAATCTAAAAAAAAAAGAAGCAGTTTTCACAGAAGTAGAGAGTAGAATAATAGTTACTAGAGGCTGGGAGGGAAGGGGGTTTGGGGACGGGAGAAGGGCTAGACTAATGGGTACAAAACTATGCTAAGTGAACCACCGTGCAGTATATGCACATACTGAAACACATCGTACCCCACGAAAATAAATATAGATAAAATTGAAATAAAAAGTAACTTGTCCAAAGTCACCAGGCAAATAAATGGCATAGCTGGGATTCAATCCCTAGTCTGTCATGATATTTGGGTCTTTCCACACTGTCACATGCTTTCCAATGGCTTGGGCCGGTGACCAGGGCAGAATCTACCATTGGGTGGCCTTGAAGCCAGACGGCATGTCTTTGGAGACTTATTTTGTCTTTCTGCATACTCCACACAATATTATCAGCCCTTGATATCACACTCCTCTCCCCACATGCACAGTATTACTGTAGTTATGTATCAAGGTCCTGGGAACATATAATCTAAGGTGACAGTCATTCTTGGCATTTATTTAACCAGATTTTATCTGCAAAAGAAAGTGTTTCAGGGGACCCATTAATGTGTGATTTGCTCCCAGCTCCACTTCTACTATGGATGTTGCTGCAAAGAAGTCTCCCATGTCAGGGTCATTTTTCTGTCCTTATTTGAAACTTATCCTTTGACCAGCTTTCAGCCTGCCTGATCTGAGTCTCATCTGTTCAGGCAGATTATTGTAGAAGAGACTCGCCTAGTGAAATCAACACTCAGGGAGCCTAACTTCTAATTGAATTTTGCATCATTTTGA